>NC_053132.1:16374398-16674398 GCF_010015445.1 Perca fluviatilis | reverse complement strand
CACACTTACTGTATGTTTTCTATTAATTTCATGTAGTAGGCTACATGACCAATACAAACTGAATACAGCTAGTCAACTATAATAAATATGCAGTTTGTAGTTAGTATTGTTCAAGATAAGTGACCTACTGAATATCATTTGAAACAAAATTATTGGCCGAATAATTTAATAATTAAGATTTCATGACAGGGAGGGCTGAATAAAAATATTAAACATCTAAACATTCAAATATTCACAAAGACAGAATCTTTTTAATTGTAGACCTTAAAGCGAGCCTATGTAACTTTTGCAGAAGAGTGGCATTAATGGTAAATATTTAAAGTGTTCTTTTCAAAAGAGTACTTTTCCTCGATTTAGCATTGAACCTCGATAACAGTGACCATGAGGATCACAATCAATGCACCAGAACCACAGATAGTCTCTTTTTTTTGTTATCTTTTTCCTTATCATTCTTATTAAAGACATTATCAGATGTTGCACAGCTCTGTCTGTCTCTGGCTTTATCTCTTTTTCCCCAGTAGTAGTATTACCCCACACCTGCAACAGATTTTTGATAGATGTACAAAATGTTCGACTACTGTGAAGTGTAACAGTATAGCACAAGTAGAGGAGAGTATAGAGAGACACAGCTACTTGACTCAGTAATGTCAACAACAACAATATATAATGTTAAGTTTGCTAATGTAAACTCAAATTAGCCATCATGAGCTGGTCATACCAGACCAAGTACAGTTGTGGCAGCAAAACCCCTATTGAACTCTAAAATGCTGTGTTTCAGTATTTATGCGTTCAACTTTTCATTTGTTCAAGAATGTAGACCTATTATTTTTACTTTGAAAATCTGCTTCAAGCAAGCAAATCATTAGAATTAAATTGCTGTGGGTGGAATATTTCTGACTTGAACATCAGGAAACCAAATGCAAGCCTGCACTGTTATGTTCTGTTTGGGTAAAAGGGACTTCATAATTAAGAATGTTGTTTTTTGTATGTTTTTTGTCATAAAGACATGTTCTCAGCTCAGGAGTTCCTGGTTTTTCTCCACCATGATTGTTACTAATGTTACCAATCTGAATTATAAAAAACCGGACGACCAGAGTTATTTAAAAAAAAAAGTGTGACACAACAACTCCGAAACCATCTCACTTTTTGTGGCCTGACAGAAGATCTGCGCACATCCGCAAACTCTGCAACACGTAGGCTTGATGCGCGGCCGACTCAGCTGAGTTTAATCACCCTCTTCTCTTCCTCTTAATTATGATACACCGGACATATGTCTGTATATGGAACTGAACCGCGGCTAGCAGCGGATGTCTTCAAACCTGCTCGCGTTCGCATGGAAGCTTGCTGTCGAGTTTTAAACTGCCAGGTGGGTTTGAACGGGGTCCCATCCAGAGGACATTCAATCCGAGGGTCAACGAGGAGGAAGTCTGAAGATGGACCCCGAGAGTGCCTTCACCAGGGTGGAGAGGACTTTCTGGACAGCTTGGGTGAGCCGCTGCATCATCTTAAAAAAAAAAAAAACGTGTGATGAGATGACCGTTTTTATTTTAAAGTTAAAAGCAGTAAAATGCGGATGGGAAGTCTCCCTTTTCCTCTCTCTCTCGCTCGCTCGCTCGCTCGCTCGCTCGCTCGCTCGCTCTGTCTCTCTCTCTGTCTCTCTCTCTGTCTCTCTCTCTGTCTCTCTCTCTCTCTCTCTCTCTCTCTCTCTCTCTCTCTCTCTCTCTCTCTCTCTCTCTCTCAATAAAGAGAGATTAATAAAACGTCAGTACTGAGCCAGAAAAAAAGCAATACACAACTATACATTTTTTTAATCATGCTTTTTTCTTTTTTACACTTCTGTCATTTCCGTTATTTCATTATAGCCTACTTTAAAATAAATATATATATATATATATATATATATATATATATATATATATATATATATATATATATATATATATATATATAAACACACTCCCTGGACTGAAAGAACACTGTTATTTGCTACCAATTTTAGGGACAATAGTTAAGTTGAATTATTTTTCATATATGTTGATTTGCAAACTTGCCTGTAGACAATAGCTTGCATTAGTTTATTGCATTTGTGGGGAATTTATTCTTTTGGTGGTTTAGCAATTTAAGACCATCTGCATTATGCCTATAATTAGTGCCAATAATAATTAGTCCTGTCTAGGATTTTCAGATGGAATTATTAGGAATTTATGGACCTGTTTTTTCCCCCACAGCCACAAGAGCATTAGTGAGTTACTGATATTGGACGATAAGGCCTGTACAGCCTGGCTCGCACACAGTGTTTCAGTAGGCTCTTTTAACAGTATAGACATTATCACTTGTGTTAATAGGAAAAGCACAGGTATAACTAAGAACATTTTTGCTGTCTGTATCACATTTAGTTGTTTGAGTTTCATGTTGCAGGCTGGCTCACTTGGAAGGCTTCCTGGGATGCTTAAAGCTGCTCCAGTGTTTTTATAGTAACAATGGATCAAATGATTATGTTTAATGTGAAAGGTGTTTGTTGCATTAAAGAACCAGATAATTATGACCCAACTCTGCAGTTGAAGAAGTTATAGCTTCTTTCAGCTCATTGTTTTGGTTTTACAACCACAACTTTGAGACCAGGCTAGTCTATATACACGCGATTGTTCCGTTGCCAACAAAAATTCCACCGGATTTCACTCATTTAGGCTAGATCCGTTACCTTTGGCTTCCTTTGGGTTGGCATTTTAAACTCGATTTATGAGGACTATGGTTAACCTTTTTTCAGATCTCTGCAAGGTAAATCCAGACAGCTAGCTAGACTTTCTGTCCAATCTGAGTTTTCTGTTGCACGACTAAAACAACCTTTGAACGTACACACGTTCCACCAAAACAAGTTCTTCCCGAGGCTATTTTGCAGCGGCACTGTGACTTCGCTCAGCGCTTAGCACTGCCCAGGACCATTGTGATTGGTTTAAAGAAATGGCAATAGAACAGAGAATGTTTTTCTCCCATCCCGGAATGTTGTGTGGGCTAACCAGACCCTCCGCCGCAGCGCTGTGGAGGAAGGTCTGGCAATGCGAGACTAAGACCAGGCTAACTGTATGCTACCTGGCTGCTAGCTGCTGAACATACTGCAGCCTTATGTAACTAAAGAGCCAGATAGAGATTAGATTTGGAAGAGAGCAAAAGACAGCTAAAAGGAAAGTACATATTGAACTTACATTCATCAGGTCGCTTGAAACACAACACCAAAAAAACACTAATGTTTCAAAGGTGTTGAATGGGGTTAAGGTCAGGGCTCTGTGCAGGCCACTCAAGATCTGCCACACCAAACTCAGAAAACCAGGTATGGACTTTGTGTATGTCATGTTGAAACAGGAAAGGGCCCTTCACCAAACTGTTGTTGCAAAGCTGGAACGACACTATTGTGAAACTAGCCTTAAGATTTCCTTTTCAGTAAAACTAAGGGGCTTATCCCAAACCATAAAACACAGCGTCAGGCCAAAAGTATACAAAGATATATGAACAAGGGTGGTTTTAAACTAAGACAACAAATGCATAATGGAGAAAATTTCAAAATGTTAATGCTTTTTAGTCAATTACATAAGTCTCCCTTTCTTTCTCTCCATCTTGTTCTTAGTACTATATAACCGGAGCTGTGAACAGATTCATCAGGCCAGAGCCCGCTGACATCGCCAGCAATGACATACAGCCCATCCAGGGATCTGCAGTTGACAGTGAGCCCGTTAACTCTGGTGATGTTGACGTTGGCGGAAGGGGGATCGATGAGGAACAGCCTCTTGCGACAGCCTCTCTGCTTAGCTCATCTCAGCCACTTGTTGCCGGGGAACTTTGCGCCACGGACATCGACTTAAGGCCTGATGAAGAAAGCGTGCAGTACACAGTCCAGCCGAACAGAATCAGCGAGAGCAAAGCAACTGAGGAAGGTGAGGGCACAAGAGAGGAACAGTTTGCCCAAGTGATAAATGACGATGCTGGGCTGCTGGTTGCAAAGGAAGACAAACAAGAAGACAAACAAGAAGACAAACAAGAAGAAAACGGAGATCGGAAATTGCCCAGTCAAGATGAGACGCCGGAGAATGAAGAACATACGAACACCAGGTCACAAAGACTTACAGGTGATGCAATTTGTGAAGACATGGAGGAAAGTGGAAGAAATGCTGGTGCTGAAGAGGTGTCAATGAGAGTGGATGAACATAAAAAAATGGACAAAACCATCCCAGTGAAGGAAGAAGACGATAAAATGGAGCTTGAACATAAACAAGATTTGGTGGCGGAAGACATTGAGGTAGAATTGTGCACAATCAAAGATTTGAGTGTAAAAGAAGAGGATAACATGCACATTGAAGAGGCAAAGTTGCAGAGGAATGAGGCAGATACAGCGGTGACGCATGAGGAAGCAGAATACAGTGATAGTGTGCAACAGCTGGCCTGTCAAAATGAGAACAAGTCTGATGAAGCAGCAAAACAAGTTGAAAATCAGCTGTCAGTCTGTAAAGAGTTGTCAGATGATGGCAGAGATTTCAAGGGAGACCCAGGCTTTACTTCACTGCATGTTGAATTGCAAACGACCTACGACAAAAGTGGCATTGTGCCTGAGGAGGAGGTAATTGTTGTCGAGCAAGAGCATGTGATGACTCATAGAAGTGGAAGAGGTGCGAAAGAGGAGGATGAGAGCACACTGGATGACGGTGCTGTCATTGAGGAAGAAAATATGAATGAGACCGCAAACAGACAGACGAAGCGCCAGAGCAGGAAGACGACATCAGAACAGTTACAGAAGACAGACAAGAAGAAGACAATTTTTCTGAACTTGAAGTAGTCACACAGAATGCTAAAACAGAGCCACACACAGCTGAATTTGCAGATGGAGAACAAGAGGATGTGGCTAAGGACACCGAAGTGCAAACTACAACAAGAGAGGCTGATGATGTTGAGACAGAGGGTCATGGCACCGTGATCGAAGAAAAGTCTTATGTGACAGCGGCTCACATTTCCGTAGAGGAGAGGCTTTCCAGTGAAGTCCGTAACAAAGAAAATAGCATGGAAATAGGATGTACAACCACCTCAGCTACGGAAAAATTGGAAGGCGAGACTAGACAGGAAATGACTGAAAAGCTTAAAAATATTCCCCATGGAATATGTGAAGGCCGGTTTGTTGTGTTGCAGGAGCTAAACTCTCCAACATGTGAGGAAACACAAGAGGGAGTTCCTGAATACAACAATGAGCCTGGGCCAGAGGAAAATACAACACAAAGGTTCCTGGAAGAAGGAGATTGCGAGGAAATCCAGGTCAGCCAATTACCAGAAGAGGTGGAGAGCAAAGAGACGGAGAGCCTTCAAAACAGTGGCTTTAGCACCGGAGCTGACTATTTACTGGTGAGGGAGCATATGGAAGAGAAACGAGAAAGCCCACGAGATATAACGGGTAGCTTTGAAGCTGGATTGCCACACGAAACAGAGAAACCACTTGTTGAAGTAGTAATTCAAGAATCAGGACATTTACTTGCGGAAGAGGAAGGAGAATTACTGGTTGACTTAATGAAGACGGGGATTGAACACTTGAAATTTGAGTCAGACGTCTGCTTACCAGACGAGAGCGACAAGGCACAAGATAGGCCTGAAGGGCTTTTGGTTGAATTTGAAATAGACGAAGAGCTACATGAGTCCAAAGCTGATGCTGCTGGAAATGGCAGTGAGACGCCAGGAGCTGTAACAGCAGAGGAAGAGGTTGGATTCGCTGATGAAACTTTGCTTGAGGTCAAAGAACAGAAGATGACAGAGACTAGCTTCTTTCAGGAAGCGGTAGATGCTATAGACTCAGAGCAAAACAGCACCATGACTCCTAGTTCACTAGAAGACATTATTAAATCTGGACTCCTGAAACAGTCGGCTGAGACTGAGCCTGAATTACTTGAAGATGTAGAAATGCAAGATGCAAGGATAGATATGGAAGAAACAGGTAATGGAGTGGAGGAGGATGCAGGAGAAGATGAAAAGCAGAACAAAAATGAGTTGGAGTTTTTACATCTGCAGGTAGCAGGAATGGCTGAATCTGAATCGTATAGACCAGTTGAGTCACTGCAGACGGAAAATCAACTATCAGACGAAGCACTTGAGATGATAAGCAATGAGGAGGGTTTAACTGAAGCAGCAGGGGAATCAAAGACAGCCGAGTCCAAACGGAGAGATTTGACTTTATCAACAGAAGAAGTGGCAAAGCATGTGACAGAATTGGAGGGGAGTTGTGCCGAAGAAACAGTTTGCTCAATCAGTGGCCATCAGGATGTGATCGATGAAGAAATCCTCGACTTGTGGATACAGACAGTGTTGTCGGAGGACACTGGTGGAATAAAACACCAAGAAGAGCCAGAGCTTGGACACCAAATGGAGCCATCGAATCAGGAACAAGATGAAATAGCATCAGTGCAGACAGAGAAGGAGAAAGAGCAGCTTTTAGAGTTAAATTCAAGGGAATCTGAGTTAGTGAGTGACACAGAAATGTCTTCATCAACAGTAGAGTCTGGATTTTTGGACCAGTCTCTCAGTGAATGGGGCATACAAAACCGTGAAACTCAGCTACTGAAAACAAGTAGCACTGTGTCATTTCCAGGCATATATGACATGTTGGCTAATGTGTCCGAATCAGCAAACATCTCTGAATTGTCTCCACAACAATTTTACTCTGGATCTCCGGATAAATTGATGGAGAAAGCAGCTGAGACAGCGCAATCATATCTGAAAGAGGAGGATTTAATCACTGAGAGAGGATTTCACCCTGATACAGGAGTCACGTCACCAGAGGCTAGACATCTGAATCAGGAGTCGGATAAATCACAAGAAAAAACAGAAGTGCAGACTAAAACTGGATCACAGAAAGAGGTTGATGCTGAGATAACTGATTGGACAGACTCTAAAGAAGCAGAGTTTAAGCCAATGACAGAAATGAGCACTCCATTCAAAGTTGAGAAAACAAAAGCTGAAGATGAGCCTCTTGAGATAACTTTGTCTGACTCTCTAGATCAAATCAAACCCACTGAATCAGGACCATCTAGAAGCATATCAGAGGCTTCGTTCGAGGAGGAAATAGTTTTGACGGAATCTGGTTTACAAAGCGACACCTGCACTGAATCCAAGAGCAAGATGCCATCCCTGGACAAACCACAACCCGGATGGTCAGAAGATATTGCTGAATCATTACCTGGGCTAAACAGGGCGGAGGTGGCAGAACAGCCAACGTCTAAAGATCAGATGGAGGTATTATTTCTAAAATAACATATTTGACCATTAAAACGTCTTATTAAATCAGAATCAGACAGCCTTCATAAACTACAGACATGGTGTGATTTGAGCTGTTTTTGTCATTGCAGGTGGACACCGTTGCGCTTGACTTTACTGTGCAAAGGTCACGAATTTCTGTTAAAAACCCTCGTGTAAGGCCACCCAAAGATCCCCGCTCCCTTCTACATAAGCCCTCAGTGGATCCCACACCCTCTTCACATGTGTCAGCCAAAGTCCCTGCAGGTGTGCCTCTGAGAGGATTGGGCATTGGAATCAAACTGCCTGGTAGGTCACTTCCAACACATGGAAAGCCACTACCTTGAGTCTTTCATGTCCAGTTATTTTTCATGATCTGTAAATAATTTCACACATCTTTGTCTTTTAGGGCTTGGTGCAGGTTTTCCTGTTTTAAAAAAGACACAACGGGTAGTGAGCGATGAATGTAGTCCAGAAACCCTCTCACAGGTACTATTAATAATCTTTGAATACCACTTTTGTCTTGTGTTGAGGCATATGTATATATGTACATTATTAAAATGTCACGATATCAACAGGAGACAAAACCAGAGGAGAAGAGTGACGCTCCCAAACAGGATGAGGCACAACCTAAACCCAAATGGATGACACCAAGACATCCAGGGTAAAAGAATAAATACAAAACATCTCAGAGTATTGACATTTATAATATTAAGCACAAAAGTGGCATATTGTGTTCAGACATTTTCTTATTCTTAGTTTTCTCGTGTGTCCCTAGATTTGGAAATCCACTTATGTCCGAGCTGAAGACCAAACTGAAGAAAACCACAAAAGAGTGAGAAGGAAATTAACTGTAATGCTGTGTATGATTATTTGAATATAATATAGAAATGGCTTTATTTTGGTGTATTTATGAAACTGAACACGTGGATGTAATGTTAATTGTGTCACTTATTTGCCCTATGTTTTGTAATAAAGCTTAACTAAAAACGGAATGGTACTTTTTTATACAAAGTGCAAGAAGTGGTGGCTTTGCTGAGTTTTAGCACGCACAATCATCATAGCTTCAAATCTCTTCAGGGGGCAAAGGGACAAACTATTGAAGTCCACAGTTGAAACACTGCTGTGATGGGAGTGTTGGTGGAAGACCTCAAACGACAGACAGTTTGAATGTGCTCAGCCACCTGCACACAGTGGTGGAAGAAGTATTCAGATCTTTTACTGAAGTAAAAGTATATAACCATACTGTAAAAAAAAAAAAACTCTGGTACAAGTAAAAGTCCTGCATACATTTCTTTTTAATTAAGTAAAAGTATGCCTAAGTATCATCAGGAAAACTTACTTAAAGTATTTAAAGTAAAAGTACTCAATGCAGAAAAATCCCCACATTTTAGAAACTGGAAACGATCGGTTAATAATCATTTCAGCTGTAGTACAAGTAGGCTACCTCAAATTTGTTCTTAGTTACAGTACTTTAGTAAATGTACTTAGTTACATTCCACCACTGCCTGCACGTGTTTCTATCAAAGCGATTTATTGTGCACCAGTTTAGAATTACACTGAACTAAAAGCGAGACAGTAGATGGCAGCATCGAATGGACATCACTCGCTCTTAAGCCCATGAAGAAGAAGTCTTCAGCTGTGATTGGTTGGAATTATCCAGTTTAAGGAAGGCTGTTGTTTGAACCAAAACGGCGCTCCGGGCTCCAGTGGTCTCTGAACTGTTTCTGACACAGGTTATGGTCAAGAGAACAGCTAGGTGAGTCAAAAAGTTATTTCTGTTCTACCGACAAATATTACCAACCCCTCGTAACGTTATATGCCTCGAGCAAAACGTCACTAACGATGATGTTACCGTAACGTTAGCGGTTAACGTTAACCCTCTCAGCTAGCTATAGGCTGCAACAACTTATGTTTTCTCTACGTTTTATATAGATCACTGTTGCCTGGCTCCTGGTAACGTTACAGCTATTTTAAAGCTAACCTTTATAAAGTTAACTCCCGACCGGCTACTTTGATCCATAACAAAACGGAGAGAAAACTGACGGAAGGTTTTAACGTTATATCTGCCAGTGACGTTTGTTTTTGAATAAACCTGTAACAGTGTGTCTGTCAACAAATCTGCCAGAGACGATTAAACAGATAAGTTAACTCCGCTTTTTAACTGAAATGAGGCCAGACAGAAACACTGGAGTAATGTTAACATTATAGCGTAACGTTGCAGACTTTTGAAATAGTTCATGCCATTAGTCAGTCTGATTTGGTCCATTCTTTTTCTTCCTGTCGTTTGATGTAGCTAATTTCCTGCAGATTTTAACTGCCATGTTGCGTATGTTACCTGCGGCGTCCGCGACCCTTCTCTGATGGCTGAAGTTGCAATGTTATTGTATCTAGCCTAGCTAACATAAGTTTTCTGCCAACTAAACTGAAAGTTTCTTGATAATGTGCACTGTTTGACATGATCATAATGTGTGGCCAGTTAAATAACACGTGTTTAACACTAGTCTGTGGTCATCAGTTGGCTTTATTTTATAATTTAAAAATTACGTTTTTGATTTGCATTTTTTTGTACCAACTTGTTATTTTTACTGATTTTAATCTGTACATAAAAAAACGTAAAAAAAATTATAATGCCTAACATAATCCACTAGTGAAGCCATTTCAATCTCAGAGTTGGCAATCATTGTGATATTTGCCCAATGTAAGTTTACATAATGTAAAAGTCCAAATGTTTTTTGCGTTAATTAAATCCTTTAATCCACAGTCTGCGGGCACGGAGATTCTGAGAGGACACCGGAGGAGAAAAATGAGTTCTTGGAAATCATTAGGGGGCCTGAATGCTTCTATGGACTGGATTGGTGAGGAATGCTTGCCAGAAATTACCCTCCTTGATGATACATGTAATTCAACTCTTCCTAACAGTGTGTCTGCCACACCTGTAACAGCTGGGTCCGTGAAAAGCAGGTTTACCTCTCGCCAGCCTTCCCACTTTAGTTCCTCCCCCAATTTAAACGCCACTGCTCAAATACCCTGCCCTCAGAATAAGACTCTGGATCTTCTGCAATCTAATGTGAGCAGTCCCAAAGCGGACAGTTTTGATACTGAACCTTCTAAACACAATGGCACAAAAGATGTGTCAGAAACAAGCTCAATTAACCATGCCGGCACTGAAGAAAACTATTCTGAAGTCCACTCTCCTGAACTGTCCAGACACAGTGGAACAACAGAGATTGACATTGAGGCTCCTGAGCAATGGCTTGATGTCCGATACTTCCCGGATATTACTCTGCTTGATGTTACACGTGATTCAGAGATAACGCAAGACAGGGATTTATCCTTCATGGCGGTTACACCGGATATTAAACCAGTGGATAGTTTGAAAAACAACATGCCACCCTCAGAGTTGAGTGGACAAATTGTGGCAGAACCTGGCAAATTGAACACAAATCGAAGTGAAGAATTGTCAGGTACTCTTACTGGCAATGTCCTCCACAATACAAGCTCCTCTAGTGGATCTGATAAAAGTGTGGGGGAAAACATAAAGCAAACTTCCTTGGACGCAACTTGGGATATTTCTAAAGGCAGTGTTTTGGACAACAGTCAGCCTTCGTTGGAGCCCAGTGAACCAAACATGGTGAAGATTCAAACATCCGCTCAGGAAGTACTCGGTACCCCTCCTGCTAATGTTACTCACGACATAACCTCCTCGAGTGACGTGTCTGTTTATTGTGCTCCATCGCAGTTCTCTACTTCTGATATGCAGTGCACCACTAGTTCAAATGATGTCCCCTCTGAGCTTCATGTTGAACCTGTGGTGACTTCTAATACTGTGGAAGCTAACAGTGAAGAGATATTTACCAGCCATGACGCTGAGTTGAGCAGCAAGATTCCGCAACCAAGCCCAAAAACAGCTGGGTCTGTGAACAGCACTTTTACCTCTCTCCAGCTCTCCCAGTTGAGTTCCTCAACCAATTTAAACACAACTACTCAAATACTCGTGCCTCAAAATAACACGCTGGATCTTCCCTCGTCTAATGTAAACGGTCCCGAAGCGGGGAGTGAGGCTACAGATCAGGATACTTCGGTCTCTAAGAATGTCACAGAAACTTCCCTGATTATGAATCAAAATCGTTCAGCTGAAAGGGCAAGTGGTTCATGTGATATGCAGAATGCCACTTTTGATAGACGTTCCCTTCAAAAATCCAGTGGCAATACTGTTTTAGGGGACGCTGGTGTTGCAACCTTTTGCCTCCAAAACATTTCCGATACCAAATCTACTAAGCAGAACAGCACAATAACTTTGTCAGAAAAGAGCGTCATCCAAAACAACACTTTCAATACTAAATCTACTAAGCAGAACGGCACAATAACTTTGTCAGAAAAGGACAGTCACCAGAACACTTTCGACCAGCCCTCTCCTCTTAACGTCTGTAATGCAACAAGTAGCCCTAAAGAAAAGCATTCTGAAGTCCAGCCTCCTGAACTATCAACACCTAATGGGACAATCGATAGCACAGACCCTATTGCCAACATAGTTGACACCCCTGAGAGCACATTTGAAGCTAATCCAGCTGTAGAAGTGGCTTTTAGAGTTGGCCGACGTGAGACTAAGGATCATTCCCAATCAGCTCTGTCTTTGACAGATGATCTTTCCCTCACTTTGGGCCATCAAAGCATGGATACGGAGAACATCAAAGCAAAGCCATTCAATTGGGATGATCCCCTAGATTTGAGGGCAGACTCTCTGATCACTTCAACACCAATGACTGATTGTAAAATTGCAAACCTAAACATTCAACGAGAGGAGGGCAAAACCATAGGGGCACAGAAAAAGCTGTATGGGGATGGTCCCAGTAAGCCAGATGCTCAGATGCCATCAGAAATTCCATCAAACATCATCTGTGACCGAAAAACATTCCTGAGGCAACCAGCTTCTAAATCTCTTTTGCCTCCCCCAAAAACTGCCTCCCAGTTGTTGAGACAAAAGTTACCCTCGGCACTTCCTGGCAGGTTTAAGGCAGCGACCTCTACCCTGCCTGTGACGAGACGACGAACCCAACCCGAAGCTTTGAGAAATACTGCTGCTTCGGACACAGCCCAGGTGGTAAGATCTGAATGTCCTTTGGTAATCCACCAAGTGTACAAAAGGTTGGCTGCACATTCTGCTTAATGAATTTCATCTGTTAAAGCCATTTTGTTTTCATGACTGAGACCTGACAACTCAACACAAACATTGACTGCGTGTATTGATGACAGTCTGTTGATCTCATCTGTTCTTGTGTATTTAAGACCACAGCCAGATCCAGCTTCTACAAGTTGTGTGCTTCAACAAAAGGTAGGCAGTGTATATTCTGTTTTTTAGATTGCATTTTTTTCTTCACAAATGTTGAGGGTAAATTATTAAGTGTGAATGAGAATTGTAAGCAGTGCACTTTAATGTAGGGTGACCAAAACGTCGTCTTTTGCCCGGACATGTCCACTTTTTACGTACTGTCCGGGGTGGGGGTTATAAATTCATGAAAATGTTCAGTTTTCACTGTTTGTCATGGGAGCAGTAAGTGTGTACTTAAATTGGCTGGCGCTTAGCGCACAATACTACGGTACTTTGTTGCGTGACGTAATTCCAGAGAGGCTGCCCTGTGGGCACATACACAGGGGAGCAGAGCAGACAGTGGAGCAGCATTGCACACAAAATGCCGAAGCTTCGTGTGCAGCTTCGAAGTTGAACTGCAAAAAAAATAAATTCCCACGTACCATCCCAGTCGGGACAAGTGGGAGGCCGAGTGCACCGTGTGCAAAGCTGGCACATATGTTTCGGTGTCTAATAAAGGAGCTGGAGATCTCAAAGCTCACATGGTACCAAAAAACATAAAAGCTGAGTTTTTTTTTTGTTAGACCGGGAAAAATAATAAAACTGTTTTTTATTTATCTTATTACATTGAAAAGGTATTAAGAGATTTTGTTGAAGCTGGATTTTCTAACACAGAAGAGGTCATATCTAGAACATTATTTCATATTATTTGAAAAGAGAGCTATTTTGTTACAGGTTATTACAGATTTTATTTTATTACAGAAGTTATTTTTGTACCATTTGAGGCATAATAAAACATGCCCATTAACCTCTGAGAAGCCTGTCTGAATTTGTGTCTCGAGGCCGGGCCGAGTGTCTTTTTTTTTTTTTATTTTTTTTATTTTTTTTAAATCGACATATGGTCACCCTACTTTAATGTCAAATTTTAAAAATTTCATGCATTTATCAGACAAAAGCAAAGCTTTATTTTTTTCATTCAGTCTTACAGTGCATACAGTTTAGTGCCCTCTGAAAATTCGATGAGTTTGATAATCACTGTCCGCATTGTCTCCCTTCTGTGCGGATGTTAGGCGCCAAGCAACCCAACATGGGCCTGCAGAGATTGCAGGTGAGCGGCGTACCAACAGGCTGCAGAGCTGCAACGGGTCTCAGGCTGCCGTCGGCGAGAAGCAACGCACCAGCCTCTTCAAACACAAACAAACTCTGTGGGCCTACAGGTACTCCTACATCGTTCAGACTGTATGCTTTGACTGTTGATTCTGATATTTGGTTACAAATATGAAAACAAATGTACATACATTTGATAGTACAGAGTTTAAGTTGTGTCTTGCTCTACGCAAGTATGGAATTCCTATAAAGTTGTATTTCTGAGTCCCAATGATAAACAAAAGAAATACAAAAATTCAACTAATATATTTTCAACTTGCTCAAATTCAACAGGCCAAATACTTATTTTTTTTTTTCTCCCCATTTACTCACAAACAGCAGCTAACCCTGTGACGAAGCAACCCTTAAATGGAGGTGAAGCTTTGCCAAACGCAAAGAGAAAGAAAATGGGTAAAAACTCTGCAGAAGAACGCTGCAATCTTTTAAGCTTTTTATTTTATTTAAAAAGACTTTCCATACTTAGTATTTTGTGCTAAACCTGACTGAAAAGACATATAAGGCTGAATCTATTGGCAGAAATTACTATAATAATTACTATAATAAAGTTCTCTGAAACTTAAATGTTTTTTCATTAGCTTAGAACAGTGTTTCTCAACGGCAGTACTCGTAGGCCTCAGAAGATGATGGGGGCGCTAAGCAATATTTTGGAATGGAGGTACCCTTGGGGAGCTGTTTGTTTAAGCTAGTTTAAACCAAAGATTCACAATAACAACACATGTTTACACTTAAACTACTAAAGAATAAGTAGTCTGCAACATTAAAAGCTGCCAGTTTACAGCACTGCGACTGGACCAGACGGGTATCCTAACTTCTCTGTGCTTCTGTCAGCTTTGTTTGAGCAGCTCTGTGCTGCCTTCATGGAAACGGGCGTCAGAGCATCGTCTTAAATGAGCTCCGTAGCTACTACGGAAGCTGCGTTCAGATAAAAAAAAACAATCGCCCGCTCGCCTGTTGTTTCTGTAACCCTAACCCTCCCCAATGTAGCACAAGTAGACTTTATATTTAACCGTAACACTTTTTGGTCAGATGGTTTATTAAACACGTTTCCTACTGTACCTGAAAGCAGCTTCATTTCACGGAGAAGAGAGAAGAAAAGAGAGTAGAGGCAGTGATGTCACTGTTTACTGTGAGGACTCTCACACCTCCACAAAACACAGCGTGTGGGGTTGCGTTTACTCGCAAGACAGCGATAGCAAACCTAGCTAGACTCTTCTAAGTATTAAAAAGGGCTCTCACTAACTTTCAAAGGTTGTACACTTATTTCTATTGGTGGTAGTGTCGTTCTTCAAGGTTTGTCATCACCAAAAATTGTGTGTGTGTGTGTGTGTGTTCTTTGTTTTATTGTAGTGCAGTTGTTTTGTTGGACATTCGTTTTAGTTGTGGGTTATGTGTGTTTTGGTAGTTAGTTTTATTTTATTTTAAGTAAAAAACATTAATTATTTAGGTGTGGAAGCAAGTTTGTTAATTTATGGTACATTAGGTGGGTGTGTTATTTAATTTGTGTTTTTTAATAAAAAAATTTTGTATAAAAGGAGAATTTTAAATATTTTATATGGTTTAGTCATATTTTGGGTGGCTTATGGTGGGCTGGCACAAAATGGACCACTGGCTTAGAATGACCCCTTCATATCAGGCCCCCAGGAAGGGCTTTGAAGCCAATTTGACATAGCGGCCAAACGGTGGATTTGCAACTTCTTTGTCCACCACGTGATGCAATGGGGGCCAAAAACACTTTTCCCCTAGAGACTTTTTTGATGAAAGAAAACTTTGTTAATCAGTGGATACATTTTTATAGAGTTTCGCAACCCCCGCAAAATGACTCGTTTTAATATCAGAATTTCATCTATTCTGTCCGATAACATTTGGAAAATCTAGAGATGCACGGTTAAAACATTTAATCCCCATTCAAGTTAGTGGAGTGCTAAACCGGAAGTATTGCTTGCGGGGGTCGCAGCGCCTTCGGAACTCAGCGCAGACGCGCCCGGTGGAAAATTGTGGTAAAACCAGATGGTGATGTAATTTGTGTTGCTGGAGGGTTTTATGGTCTAGTGAGTTCAGTAACCTGGACTTTCCGCCTTTTTGTGAGTTACTTTACCTATTCTTTATCACATGCTTTTAGATGCTGCAGTGCCAGCCATTACTGCTGCTGAAATCTCAACATCTTGCGATGGTGTTAGCAGAGCCAAAGCCCTGAAACAGCCTGCGGCCAACCATGGAGCTCTGCAAGCTAAACCCAAAGGCCATGGTAAGCTGGGGCGGTGCTGAGATGGTAAAATGGAAAGCTGAGGCCACGGAAGGTCTTTTAAGACTAATTTAATCAAACCTCTGATGTGAGGTGTCTACTTGATAAGTCAAATAACCTTTTTTTTTGTTAAGGCTCCATGTACAGGCATATTAAGATATTGTAATTATGTCCATCTTTAGCTTGTTTATTTATTTTCCTGTATCAGACATATATCTTGTTGTCATGACATTGCAATTAATCAGATGTTTTGTGAAGCTCTTACTATCATGAGTCACTTATCCAAGTCTAATATACAGAAAATAAAAAGGGGATGAAGAACTATTTGACAGACCTGGTCCTCAGTAAATGTAATATTCAAATTGTATTGCAGGTTGCGCCAACTGCATTCTGCTTGAACAGCAACTCAAAACACAATCGGTAGAACTAAGGAGCCTGAGAGAAGGTATGACTCGTTACTGTGGTTTTTCTCAAAGTTTATTGCAAATGACTCAGAAAACATGCTGCAATGTTCTGGAATTGATGAAATATCCGTTTTTTTTACAATCCCTTAGGCTTTAGTGTTCCAAAAATCCCACCTTCTCGTTTTGGTGTTTCTTTGGTCTCGCCTCATAATTGTGTCTAGATCCCGGTTTCAACTTATTTTCTCCCATGTTTTACAATTGTGTAATTATTGCAACTTTCCTTTTTTCCAGAGCTGCTGAAGAAAGGGAGGAAGAAGGATAATGATGTGTAACCATTAAACAATGTAAGGGTAAATTCCTTTGCTTTTGTCGTTTGATTAAATCCTGTCATGTGGATGCTCGTAGATAATCATGTTTTCCTCTTTGCATGTTCACAGATCAGAAAGGTGGATACCAGCAGAATAAGGGAGGCTACAATCGAGGTGGTTACAGAAATCAAAACCACCGAGTGTGGTTTTCGTCCCCCCATGCTGAACTGGTCTTCATTCCATAACAACCTGAATTTCTGACACTTGGCTGTGTGCTGTTCTACTTATTTGATTTAAAAACAGCTTAAAGTTATTGCAGTACAAGCCCTTCCCAAAGCTACTGCATACTGTGCTTTTTCAGTACAGCCAACTTCTTTGGATGTTTTTAAGGTTATTATTGCCAATATAAAATGTGTGTAATAAAGGCTTTGCTGTGTGACTGGCTTGTGGCAGTACAGTCGGGTAACTGTTTTATTTTATTATTGTTGATTTATACTTCAATAAACAATTACAACAATGAAACTATACATTTTGTGTTCCTATTGTCAATTTTTATTTATTTCAATATAAATTAAAATTTAGACAAAGTTGAAGCATAACATTTGGGCAAGTCTCAAGTTGCAAAAAACAGCTGGGTATCCTGAAATGGGTTTTCCTTAACCTTAATATGTCATTGTGTATGCTGAGATCAACGCTTGCCTACAGACCCAACAGTTCTGAGTTCAAGCCCATAGCACAAACAAGGTGACCATCTCATATCTAATCTGGCGTTGTACTGTGCACACACCCTTCATGTTTTAGAAGTGTCTCTGCATCAAAACACCTGTCTGAAATGATCAGCTCATTAATTTGTGTCTAGCCTTAACATGCCACTGTGTTCTCTGGCATTATGCTTTGGGGAATTGGAGACACAGGTTTCTTAGAGGAGCTGTAGCTCAATAAGGTTAATACTGCTTTTCAGAGAGGAGGTTTGGAGTTCAAATCCCCTATGCACCAACGCCACACCTATCGTTACTTAAACATTAGGCCTGTTCCTTGGGCTTTGCAATTTTTCTCCTCTATCCACTGCCTTTTTCTTTTCCTGCTCAAAATGCTCTGCCCCGACCATCACTGCGGAGCAGATATAATTGTTTGTTTCCAAATAAATTATAAAAATGATCTTTCTTACTTGTTAATGAGCTAATTATGCTAGTTACACATTTGGGTGGAATAAACCTTTAAAACGAATTTCTAGGACCCAAGCTTTTATTTTTTTTTTAAACTTAAAACTATAACTACTGGGAAAAACTACTTGTTTTTGGGTGAAATAAATAGATTGGGGTGGCAGTAGAGAGTTGGGTTGGGAACTGGACGGTTGTTGGTTTAAGTCCCTGTATGTGTGAGTGTGGACTGCTAGCTGGCACTGAGCAAGGCATCCCCACCCAACCACACTGACATCTCTCAATTTGTGCATGTATAGGAGGACCTGTGTGTGTTAATAAAAGCGTATTCATTATTATTAAAACTAAAAGAATTTGAACAAAAGTAGTATTTATTTATAAAAGTAGGCTACTTGGACATAAAGTAGAATTAGTTTTTAATTTTTTTACAAAAACGTAAAACTAGGGTCATGGAAATGCAGTCTCCGATACTGCAGGAACATACTACCGATGCTTTTATTTCGATATTTGACGCTGTGCAGCGCCGGTACTGCAATATTGCATCCGCAGCCCACTTCCGGTTCCTTTCCTGACGCAAGTGCCCGGCAAGGCTGTAGCACGCCTTTACTTGTGGCCGTTGTACAGCAAAACTGGATTTTATAACTACTCAAAAGAGACAGACACACCACAGGGTAACTTTCACAAAGACGTAGGTGAGTGTGTCTCAACATTTTATTAAACTATGGGTGATTATTCTTCGCTTTAGTATGTTTACCGGGTGCACATGCGGGAAGGCCCCGTGCTCTCTCGGTTGTTGCTAGCGTTAGCTTAGCTAGCGTTAGTTTAGCAACAACCCGTGTTCTCGTTGTATTGTCATCAGTATTAGCTTGCTAATTAATAGGCTACGCATGTGTTTACGTTTTCTGGGTTTTGAAAAAACGTATTGTGTGAGACTTGTAGCTGTAACTAAGGGTTGGTGTTCGTTTTATTGGCTAACTTGAAATCCATCCGTCAAAGCTAACGTTGATAGCGTAGCGAAGGTTGTCGTTGCATAGCACGTAATGTTAACTGTTATAGACGCAGATTGCTAGCTAACGATACCGGCGTCTGCACGCAGCCACATCGACTTTTGTTGGGAAAAACTGTATTAACGGTAGTTAACGAACTCATCCCAAAGTCAGCTAAATTAACCTTTAAGCAATGTTTAGCTACGTCAGTATCTTAACACACAGTCGTAATCCCGTTAAGCATCTGGAAGATCTTGTGTGATGCTGTCGCAGGGCAGCATTGACGTTACCCAGCAGCAGTTACTAGTGGATAACTAAATATTTACCTACTTAACTGGAAGATCCTTTTAACTGAGACACATTATCTGCCTTCCTGAGCACAACGAATTAAGTATTAGAACATTGAGTTTTCATTTAGATTTGATTTAACAATAGGAAGCTAAGTTACACTGTTTTTCTACAACATAGCACAGATGTTAACAAATCGGCTGTAATGTCTTCCTCACAAATGTTATTTTGTCTTCGCAGATTGACCGCTTCCTTCAGCTATGTCTCGTTTCTTTGCCACCGGGTCTGACAGCGAGTCAGAGGAGTCCTCATCTGCCGATGAGCTCACCCCTAAAGCACCCGGAGGAAATTTCAAGCAGTCAGTAGTATAATTTACACTAAATCCTATCATCGGGACTCACTTTCCACTTTTTGTAGTCATCTCACACATTCTTATTGTTTTCACAGGTCGTTGCTTATTAGTGATGATGAGGAGGACACTAAGAGAGTGGTGCGCAGTGCCAAAGACAAAAGGTTGGTGTATCTTTTTAAGCAGTATGTCTTTTAAAAACTGTACATTGTCATATCTAAGTATTGTTTTGAATGCATTAATTCTTGTATTTTAGGTTTGAGGAGTTGACCAACCTCATCAAGACTATCCGAAATGCTATGAAGATTCGTGACATGGCCAAATGTCTAGAGGAGTTTGAGCAGTTATGTCGAGCCTTCCTCAAAAGCAAGACTATAGTGGACAAAGAGGGTGTTCCCGCTTTCTATATCCGTCTTCTGGCTGACCTGGAGGACTACCTGAACCAGGTCAGTAGCCCAGAGTAGTTTGACATGATACATTTCCCAGTCCCCACATTTCCAGTGCAATAGAAATAATGAACATTATTTTATTTCCAGCTTTGGGAGGACAAAGAGGGCAAGAAGAAGATGAACAAAAACAACGCAAAAGCCCTCAGTACACTACGTCAGAAGATCCGCAAGTACAACAGAGATTACGAAACAGAAGTAGCTGCATACAAGGAGGTAAATTAGGAATCTTTCTGTCAGTGGTTCTGTGCTTCACAATATACATAAACATGGCTGGTTAAGAGATATTAACTACACTTCTAAATTAAAGTCAGAGGTGGAAAGCTGTTATGCGTAACATGAATCTGTGTGTGATATAGTAAAAGAGGAGCACTTGCCTATTCTGCATTAACACCAAATAGGTGCCAGTCGAGCTGCTCAGTGGCCCCTAGATCAGACTGGCTGTACTGGGCAGCTTCCGTGTGTGAATGTGTGTCACTGAAAGTGGATCTGGTAGCAGCCTGGATAAACAAAGAAACCTAAAATCTCAATGTCTTCTCTCTCTCTGTTAGAACCCACAGGAGTCCGCTGATGAAGAGGAGGAGAAGGAGGCAGGAGGTTCTGGTAAGCTTGCTCTTTATGCATGTTTTTGTGTTAAATCACAATATTTCTGTAAAATGTACTAGAAAATTAACCAGCTGTGTTCATCCCAACATCAGAGTAATTGGGTGAAATATGTTTATATAGAAAAGGTTTGATGCTTCTGAGTCCTGTAGCGCACGTACATCTGACAGCATTTAGTTTTATTACCTCCAAAAGTCACTGATAGAAAGTGTTCATTTACCCCAGAGAAACTTTACTAGTATTTGCCACATACTCATCATCACGCACAACTTTTTTTTCATTCTGTGCTAAGTGCTGTTGCAAACATAAAAAGTATGCTTGTATCAAGATCACGGGTGAACATCTGAATGTTAAGATGTCATATTGAGTGCAATCATCTCTAAAATTCATCCTAATTTTTTTTTTCTACAAGGCTCATCTTCTGATAGCGAGGGAGAGGCAGGTGAAGATGGAGTGTCAGCCAAGGCCTTCTTAAAGAAAAAGCCTGAGGCTGCTCCAGAGGCCAGCAAGTTCCTCAAGACTGCCGGGGTAAGAGGCCAGCTTTCCATATTAGAATGTACTACAGAGAGAACCACAATAAAAACTGCTGCAAAGAAACTAAATTTAATGTGAGCTAATATGTTAGTTTTTCTCCCTTGACAGGAGGAGTCCTCTTCGAGTGATGATGATGATGATGAAGAAGACTGGGGCTCAGACACTGTAGACAGTGGCAGTGAGAGCTCAGATGAAGGGGAGGGGAAGAGCTCCCTGGCTGTGGTCTTCCTCAAGAAGTGAGTCTTCATCTCTGCATCTTTTGTTTTAGGTTTACAACTAAAGGTATTGGTACATTTTTTAAATGTGAACAAAACGTGATGCAGCAGCACAAAGCAACATTTCATGGATACTTTCTCCTTTTGTAAATTATGTAGTGCTGAGTATGGATTTGTTTTACAACAAAAAAGGAATCGCTCAATATAGTTTGTTACATATCCTCAAAGCTTTTTTCCTTGCTTTTCACCAAGAATTTAATGGAAATTAATAATTTTAAAATAACTCATAATGAAAAATAAGTAAGCTGTTACCCTAGATGTAAGTCAAAGAAAGTCCATTATGTATTCTTACCACCACACACTGTCTGTCCTCAGGACCCAGGAGGGTGAGAAGTCTGGCGAAAAGAGAGTCTCAAAGAAGAAGAAGCCCAAGAAGAAAGAGCGGCTAGAGGAGGAGGCTGAGGAGGAGGGAGGAGAGGAGGTTGAGGGAGGCTGGGAGAAGGTGAAGGGAGGCGCCCCTATGGTCAAGGTAAAGAGATCATGATAAACTTCTTTTTAGCTGTACTGCTATCATGATTGCTGCTGCTGAAACAAGATGGAACTATAGATGGTGCACTCATCCATATTTGTCTTTGCCACAATGCCATATTATGTTTTAGCACACTTTTACGCCAAGCCCAGAAAAAAATTGTAACTGTGTCAGTCAACAAATATTGTAATTAATTATGTTATGTTGTGTATTTAATCTGTCAGGAAAAGCCCAAGATGTTTGCCAAGGGCACAGAAATCAACGTCCCCGTGGTGGTGAAGAAGCTGAATGAGATTCTGCAAGCAAGGGGCAAAAAGGGCACTGACAGGTAACACAGCATCATTCACTAAAGCTCCACTTAATAGAAAATAGGACTGCACATATTGTTCCTAATAATAATCTTTAAATCAGAAGTGCATGTGTCTTGTAAAGTGATATCCAATAACCGTGTTTCCCACAGATTAGAAAGCAATTTGTGGCGCAGGGGGGACGACAACATAGTCTGTGTGTGGGAAACACTGAATAAATAAGTTGCGTAGAGAAACATTTTATGGAACCTCTTATTTACTCTCACAATTCTATTGTTCCTTGTAAGTATTATTAAAATGTTTTGTACTTGTCTCACTTAAAGTATAATGTTTCTCAGTGCAGATATACAGTATATACACTCTGATCTAATCTCCACTCCTTTTTTCTTTCTTTGACAGGGCTGCCCAGATTGAACTGCTCCATTCTCTGGCAACAATTGCTGGTGAGAATAACTTGGGCCAAGGTATCCTGGTCAAGATTAAGTTCAACATCATTGCCTCCCTGTATGACTACAACCCCAACTTGGCAGCCTTCATGAAGGTAGGAGCAACGTTTTTTCTTTGTTCTGTTACCATTTCTGTTAAAGTCAAGAGTTTGTACTTGGAAAAGTTAGGAATTTGAACAAAACAAAATAAAGTCCCAATATGCATGTTTATATATGGATATAACTGAGCCATTATGATGTCCTGTACTATTTGATGTTATAAATGATCAGACAATGAAACAGCACAAACATTATGTAGACATAAATGTAGACAAATAGGTTTACCTTTAATTGAATCTTTCTGACTTGGTTTCCCTTTAGCCCGATATGTGGAAAAAGTGCCTGGACTGTATAGATGAGCTGCTGGACATCCTCTTTGAGCACAACAACATCTTCATTGGGGAGAACATCGCCGAGGACAGTGAGAGTCTGGCCATCTCAGACCAGGTATCCCATCTCCATCTTCAGATTTCTGGTATTTTCAGGTGGCAGTTTGTCCTGGCTGATGTGCAGACCATCCCAAAACTGAGTCCCAGCTACCATGTCTTTGTGTCTGTACATGTATGATATGTGTTGTATATTATGGGGTTTGTCTGCTTTATTTTATATGGAATTAATGGAAGCATCATCATTTGTATGTCTTTAGCTAACATGGAAATACTTAACCTTTTGCATACAGCCATTCAGGGTGCGTGGGTGCATCTTAACGCTGGTAGAGAGGATGGATGAAGAGTTTACCAAGATAATGCAGAACACTGATCCCCACTCACAAGGTGAGCTATACCAGAAAAAAGACTCAAATTCTTTTTTATTGTATTATAGTTTTAGATGTGAAAGGAAAATCGTAGTAGTACTGGAAAATGACATTGCAAGAATCCCTGAAGTGTGTTTCTGCATCATGCTCATTGCTCTCTTCTGCAGAATATGTTGACAATCTGAAAGATGAGGGACACGTTTGTGGCATCATTGACCGGCTGCTCGACTACATGGAGACCAAGGGCAGCACAGAGGAGATTTGCCGCATCTACCTACGCAGAATCATGCACACCTACTACAAGTTTGACTATAAGGCTCACCGGCGCAGCCTGGGCCTTCAGGGAGAGACCAAGGTGAGAAAAGCACTGGAGTGGTACAGCCTGTGTGAAAGACACCTCACTGTATTAGCAAGAAAGAGAATCAAGTTTATTTTTCTAACTGACAACAGATTATCAATGTAAGAAGTGATTTATTTTTTATATACTATATCTAAATACAGAACAATCAGGGTTAGGGTATAAAGATAGATTTGAGTGTGTTAATATGGATACAGTGTCTTGCCATGAGCTGAGCAGCGGCCTCTGTGAATGTATTTAGGAGTGTGATGTGCTAAATTGTGATTCTCTGCTGTCGTTTAGTCCGAGCAGGACCAGGAGGAGAGCGAGGGGGAGGACAGCGCTGTGATCATGGACCGTCTCTGCAAGTTCATCTACGCCAAGGATCGCACCGACCGTATCCGTACCTGCGCTATTCTCTGCCACATCTACCACCACGCTCTGCATTCACGCTGGTACCAGGCCCGCGACCTGATGCTGATGAGCCACCTGCAGGACAACATCCAGCATGCTGACCCGCCCGTACAGGTAGGTAGACGGTATTCATTTAGGGGTCAAAGTTGTTCTCTTGTGTAGCTTTGTGTTTAAGTACCTATTTTCTCTCTCTTGTCTAGATCCTGTACAACAGAACCATGGTCCAACTTGGAATTTGTGCATTTAGGCAGGGCATGATCAAAGATGCCCACAATGCCCTGTTGGACATCCAGTCCTCTGGCCGTGCCAAGGAGCTCCTGGGCCAGGGTTTGCTCATGAGGAACATGCAGGAGAGGAACGCAGAGCAAGAGAAGATTGAAAAGAGAAGACAGGTAAGTCCTACATAGGCAGTAAACGCATGACCAAGATTATGCAAGTTTTTTTCTTGTTGATAACCTGTTGGGTGTTACTTAAGTTTGATGTGACAGAGGACCTCTTTGAGAACCATTTTTGTCAGACTTTGATCATACTATACACAGGAGCATGCGAGCCATTTGGGGCGAAATCACTGCATTTTAGCCATCTTAGTGGCATGGCTCCAGGGTGGCAATATCAGCTTGTCATTGGGTCTGCCACTTTGGTTCAGACTGAAATATCTCAACTACTGGATGGATTTCCATGACATCATTGTCCCCAGATGATGAATCTTAATGACTTGTTTGTTTGTTTGTTTGTTTGGTGCCACCATGAGGTTAACATTAGCTAGTATTGTTTTCCAAACATTGGAAAAACCTAAATAAATAGACTTGATGTGAGGTTGTACAGAACCTGACTACATAACAATGCTTGGACCTCCCTCACAGGTGCCATTCCACATGCACATCAACCTGGAGCTGCTGGAGTGTGTGTACCTGGTGTCAGCCATGCTGCTGGAAATTCCCTACATGGCCGCCCATGAGTTTGACGCCCGCCGCAGGATGATCAGCAAGCAGTTCCATCACCAGCTCAGGGTGGGAGAGAGACAGCCACTGCTGGGTACGCAACATGTCCCCTAACAACTCTGTACATCAGGATGTTTAATCCTCCGAAAATCCAGAGAGGATAACTGTAGCTCTCTTTGTCCTCCAGGACCCCCAGAGAGCATGAGGGAGCACGTGGTGGCAGCCAGTAAGGCCATGAAGATGGGAGACTGGCGTACCTGCCACTCATTCATCATCAATGAGAAGATGAACAGTAAAGTCTGGGACCTGTTTCCTGAGACGCAGCGAGTACGCGAGATGCTTGTCAGGTTAGCATACACCATTCTTATTCATCGGTTAATTTATTTTCAAATGTTCATCATTTTATTTTGTCAAGTTGCTGCTGTGATTAAGATGGTGTGACAAGTTATGTTTGAATGATTTAAGGGAATTTAAACCTAGTTTGCTTTTTTATTTATAGGAAGATCCAGGAGGAGTCACTGAGGACTTATCTGTTCACATACAGCAGTGTATATGACTCCATCAGGTAAGCACAAAATACTAGTGCCAGTCACTACTAAAGCACTGGTTTGTATGTTTTTAGCTTTCGGGTGAAGCCTCAGTTTGTATCCACTCCGCCTATGAGTGTCAATGCCGACCACTAAAGATCAAGCTAAGCTCAGTTGTATCTCAATACGAGAATCTTTAGGGGGAACATAATCTATTTTTTGTTTTAAATATATCTGTCCTCCAGCATGGGGACACTATCTGAGATGTTTGAGTTGGAGATACCCACAGTTCACAGCATCATCAGCAAGATGATCATCAACGAGGAGCTGATGGTAAGTTTCATGGCTTCTCTGTTCTGTTGGAGTGAATTTTAATCCGTGTAGCTGGAACATAATGTTGTAGAATTTCTGTTTCATCTTAACATTCACATGGTTTTGTTTCTGAATTAAAGTGTTGTAAATGTTTTCTGTCCTCTTGCCAACAGGCGTCACTGGACCAGCCCACACAGACGGTTGTAATGCACCGCACAGAGCCCACCTCCCTGCAGAACATGGCCCTGCAGCTGGCTGAGAAACTTGGCAGCTTGGTGGAGAATAACGAGCGCGTCTTCGACCTCAAGCAAGGTGTCTATGGAGGCTACTTCAACAGAGGTGGGTTTGGACAACATGCTTCACTCTATGCAATATATACCATATATGTTTTTGCATGTTGTTTACGGACTGTTTGTCAATGACCTTCAATCACATTAAAGTACTTGTCCAATGCTATAGCTTGTTACATTCCTGGAACATCTCTCATGCTCTCTTTGGTATTATTATAGGTGGAAAAGGGCTTTCTTGGAAATGATGATAATCGGTTGTGTTTTGCATTACAGATCAGAAAGGTGGCTACCAACAGAACAAATCTTACAACAGAGGTATGTTAAGTCACACTGAGATTGAACTTTGGATACAAAAAAAATAACATTTCTGACCAAGCCTATATGCCTCTGATCTTTTTCAGAGGATGTGTGCTTTATCATTGCCACTTTTAACTATGTTGGTGACTGAGTTTGTTTTGTATTTAATCAGTAACTAACATGTAAGGCATTAAAATGTTAGGTTAAGGGTAATGGTCAGGTTATGGCCGAACAGAACTAGTTCTTAGGCCGCGTTCAGACTGCTCCCATCACTGCCTGTTTCTTCAACAGAGCACTCGCTATGTCTCGCTCGTCTCTTTTCTTTCTCTCTCTCTCTCCTGTGAAATACAGCTGCCTTCAAGTGCAGTTGTAAATGTCAAAATCTATAAACGATCTGACAAAACCAG
Organism: Perca fluviatilis; assembly: GCF_010015445.1. Lineage (NCBI taxonomy): Eukaryota > Metazoa > Chordata > Actinopteri > Perciformes > Percidae > Perca > Perca fluviatilis. The sequence goes on along the minus strand of NC_053132.1, from coordinate 16,647,524 downwards.
TAATTGTGAAATTATAAAGTCTACTTGTGCTTTGTTTGGTGTTTAAGAACACCACAGGACGTCACATTGACACTCCCCCCACCACACCACCCTTTTTTTTGGTATGAATGCCCGTTTAGACGCCTACACAAGATAAGAAGAGGCAAAGCCCAGCACGAGTATACGTCATTGAAGAGTCCAAAGGAAGCAATTTTCCATTGCTGGGCAACGACGACAGCTGCAGTCAGGCCGTTTTATGTGAAATAAACCCATAGACTTATTTTATGAAAGTTCATTTAAAAAATATATATTTTATTCACTTTATTTACAGCATATGGTTAAATTGTACGATGTGTATGAGTTTAATTCAAAAGAATGCCCTGGCAATTGCCATTGAAATCAAATGGTGACGAAAAAACTGCACAAATGGTTTGGAATCATATTTTAGGTTGGTCAAGAATCCGTTTGTTCTGTTCTCTCATCGGTTGCACTTTTGAAGGGTCAGCGACAGGGACGTTGGAACTATTTTCTTCTCGCTCTTTGATTAAATCCTGCCATGTGGATGCTCGTAGATAATCATGTTTTCCTCTTTGCATGTTCACAGATCAGAAAGGTGGATACCAGCAGAATAAGGGAGGCTACAATCGAGGTGGTTACAGAAACCAAAACCACCAAAGCAACTACTGAGCTTATTGAATGTGGTTTTCAGTCTCTGAACCTGAACTGGTCTTCATTCCGTAACAACAACAACAACAACAACCTGAGTTTGTGTGCTTGACATTTGGCTGTGTGCTGTTCTCCTTCATTTGAATAAAAACAGCTGGAAGTCATTGAAGTACAAGCCCTTCCAAAAATCTACTGCATAGTGTAGTATTTCATTACGGCCAACTTCTTTGGATAAACGTGAGAGTTTTGAAGGTTGGTATTGCCAATTGAAAATTTGTATAAACGGCATTACAGTGTTGCTGGCTTGTGGCAGTACAGTCGGGTGACAGACATGTCAAGTATTGTTGACCCACTTCTCAAATAAACAACAATGAAACTGCATGTTTTATGTTGTCTTCTTGTTTTATTTGTTTTAATATAAATTCAATTCAGGCTAAATCAAAGCATGAAACAAAATCAGATAATGTAAACGCTGAAAATCAAGTAGCAGAGAACAGAAAGGTGTCCTTCTGACATGGGTCTTCTTCCATAACCTTAACATATCTGGTTTTCTACATGTTAGAAACTCAGGAGCTGCTCCCTGGGATCACATCCTGATTCTTGATGTCAGGATAATATTTTTCAAAACAATGAAGCTGATTTAAAGGAAGAGATTTTTAGGCGATTCAAGAGAAAACCGCTTTTGCTTAATGAACAAAATGTGAAAACCTATCCAATTCCTTAACATAAATATACTATAAGAGTTGGCAATGAGGAATATTCCATAGCCAGACATTATAAAACTACACATGGTAATAACTGATTCTCTCAATGCTGCCAACACCCAGTTAAAGGCTTTCACCCAAAATGTGTTTGCGTGAGCCTTGTAATATTACAGACTGTTTATCATACTTGGAACCCAGAATGCTTTGGATTATCTCTTGTTTGAAATGGCTTTTACTTTACTAGTTATGTTTTTGTGATAGTGATATTCCTAGGTCAGATCAGCCAGTCAGACTCTGGCAAAGACTAAGCAAATATTAGACTTGATTACTGAGTTACCTTCACTGTCATATTCTCTTGTTCCTAATTATTTGTTGCTTCAACACTGTGAAAAAGCAGCTTTTGTTGTTTGCCGACATGTTTATTACATGGATAATTGACTTTGTGCTACAGAGGAGTTTGACAGCAGAAAACCTAAATGGTAAATGTAAGGTTTTAATGTCTGTTTCTACGATTTTAAGAGCAATTTCTAACATGTTACATTTTAGACATAGTTTTGTAAAATGTAGGTGATCAGTCAATTAAGTTTCCCCATATTTTTAGTGCTTTTACCAGAAGTTAAGAGGTCTGTTACTTTACCAGCAGTCAAAATGAAAATAAGTATTACATACATACATATATGTAGTTTAGTACTATGAAACCTTGACAGTTTTAAAGTACAGCAGCGATATTAGTATTTGAACAAATTATCCATCAAACTTAACATTGTTGCTCTTATTGTTCTCATTTTTCATTAAATCATTAAGTGTTCAGTTGAACCATACACAGTCATTTTGATTACAACTATTGCAAGTTGTCATGTTTAATTTAAATTCACTAATTCTTCATCGGCATACAGTAGGTTATGGCTTTCATAACAACTTAAGAAATAGGTGAGTGGGCATGGATTTTTACATCCTTTTATTCAAATGGCCAACTGTGTTTCCATGTTGCTTTCTTATTGCTCCATCGTTCCCTGATTGGGAACCTTAACATGAATGTGTCCAGTGGTTCAGCACCAATGCCTCTTCTCTATTTCCCCTCTGTGCCGGTGGCCTATTAGCTGCCTCTCCTCAGACTCAGTCTCCTGTAGAGCTCTTGCCTCAGTAGGTCCCTCTCTTTACGGATTCCCTGCAACACGGTGCGGTTCTCCTGAGCCCTACGCACAAGGTATGGGAGCGTGTCGTCCACTGAGCCGTATGGCACTGACTTGTATACAACATAACCCTCCTTAGCTGCAAGGAAGAGGAGAGCAAGGGTTTTAGTATCTAAATCTTGCACATCGTGGTTTACATGAAGAGAGGTTGGCCAGCCAGAGCTGCTGTCCTACCACTGAAGGTTTGCAAGTTCAGCCATGTGTCGCATCAAACTATAGATGTAAAAGACTCTGGACCTCTTGCAGAAAATGTAAATGTAAAGAATGCCAGTTGAGGCACAGCTCACCCAGTGTAAGGGAGACATGATCACACATGCCCAGCAGCTGGCCGAAACATACTGAGCCTCCATCATTGTCTATCCCCAACTCTTCCATCCTGAAGATGATATACACAATAGCTATATCATGAACTGCAGTACTCAACCTGGCGCTCGAGACCCCCACTAGAGGTTGCAGGATACATTTGAGAGGTCGTGAAATGCTAAAAAGTGTACTCCATTGATTTAGCATTGCACTCCTATAATAACATTGTAGCACTCACAATGTACAGTTAAAAAGAGAATCAAGCGATACAGAGAGTATTTTTTACATTATTCTTACTTGCCAAAGCCTGTCGCCTACATTACCCACAATGCAACTTGAACAGTTTGGTTCAAGATTCAGGTGTATTATGTGGAGGCAGAGACGTTTTAGAACCATTGACATATAGAACCGAGACGGCCCAACTTGAGGTAGTTTCCTGTATCTGTCTCATGTGGGCACCACCACTGCCACGCCTCTTTAGGAGACTAGCGGCAGGTCTGAGTGTATTGATTCCAGTGGGAGAAGTGAACGTGAACACAGATTATGAGCGATCCTTTCGACTCCATAGTCACCAAAGTAGATATTGGACCCATTTCTCACAAACTACATATCTCTAGAACATTCTGACACAAAAATAGCATTTTTCAGAAGGAAACATCAGGAGAAAATTAGCTTTGTTTGAGACCTGTTTCTGTCTCAGGACCAAACTCTCCCGAGATCTGGCAACACAGAGAAGCTACCGTCAGCTAACGTTCGTGAACGCCCAAACAAAACTAATCTCCGTGATGCTAAATATGTCTTTTAGCTGTGTACATATCTAACGTTAGCAAAAGAACATATTAATAAATTATTCAAACATAACTTTTCATTCATCCACATGACGTTCACTACACTTTCAAACGAGGCCACGCCTTTTTAGGAGACAGGAAGTGTGTACTGTTTCATACCATTGACGATGCTTGAAATGCTCTATCTTTAGTGGAGGTTAGTCTATATCCACGATGTTCCACCGATGTCACCGTTTTCGGATGTCCCGTTACCTTCCACTTTCTTTTTGTTGTAATTTTGAAACTCTGGTTATTTATGAGGACTATGGTTAACTGCTCCTCAGATCTCTGCAGGGTAAATCCAGACAGCTAGCTAGACTATCTACCTCCCAAGATGATTGTGATTGGTTTAAAGAAATGGCAATAAACAAGAGCATGTTTTTCTCCCATCCCGGATTGCTGTGTGGACTTGCCAGACCCTCTTTCACAGTGCTGTGGAGGAGAGTCTGGCAATGCGAGACTAGAAGCTTTGTGATACTCACTGTCGCAGGGCTAGTGGTGAACTGCTGTAGCTGGCGAACTAACCGCTAGCGTAGTCACAATAGCTCCCGGGAGCTTCTCTGTATTTTCTGTCTACTGTTCTGTTTACTTTTCCTTGGCATTTGTTCACCATTCAACACCAATTTATTGAGTAGAAAGTCGTTCAAGAAAGAAAAGAAAGCTCTCCAAGCAAGCTTAGCTCTGTCAGGGTCTAACCGTTTGGCGGCTCGTCTCACTGACTCCTCGTTATGAGTGGCGACTATGATCCTGTAGCGCTCGGGTTTCTGGGAAATGGCTTCCAGCATCACATCCAGCGAGCTGTTATAACTGCACAAGCACAAATAAACAGATGAAATGTGTAAGGAGTCAAGTTCACTGCCAGAAATGATCAGCCCAAGTTTACGATATGCAACAGACACAGCTAATGCACTTGAGTTGATTTTAATCCAGATAAAAAGCTTTTTAGCATAAATTCAGGTGCATTAGTAACATTTACCAAGTGTTGGACTCAGTTTTATGTAGTGTTGGCATTATCTGGGATGCATTTGGGATGCCTGGTTGTGATTAATGGCCGCTGCCTCTTATCCACCTGTCATTGGTGTCCTCCCAGCACTGGTGGACCGGGTCCTGACGACCCTCTTTCTCTGCCAACTTCCTCTCTTTGTCCATGTAGGCTCCTCGTACCAGCTTGACCCCCAGACAGAAACCCTCATTGTTGGACAGGTGCAGAGCTTCTAACAGGAGAGACCTGGACTCCTGAAAGAGAAAAATGGGATGTCTCCTTTTTAAGAAAATACGCAAATTGAAAGGTATGTACAATTTCTTGTTTTAAAAAAAATTAAAAGAGAATTTAAGATATTTGCCTTTAGGTAACACTGATATGTGTTCCAAATCCACGTGCCATCTTTGTTAAACTTCTTCATCATCGCCATGGTGACAAGAGAGAGGGCGGGGTTCATGTAGGTGTACTCTGCATCAACCAGGACTCTGACTTTGTTTACACTTGCCTTAAAAAAAAAAAAAGAGCACAGTCGATCTTTAAAATAAAAGTGTAACTTCCCTTATTAAGATTAACACATTAAAACCAGACACAGTGAAGCCTTGGAGCGCAAAAATAAATAGTCACAATAAATGAAGTGTTCAAATTCAATTCACATAACAATATCACTTTGATGCAGTTCTCCCATGCAATAAATGCCCTTCACATACCTCTGCTATTTTGTTGAGTCTCTGCAGGCCACAGAGGAAATGGGCAACTTCCCTGTCATCTAAACCAGGGAAGTTGATTGACTGAAAGAGGCAGTTTCAGGCAAAGGACAGAGGTCATTAAACATTTAATTAAACAGAATCACCCTAATCAAAACTGTAAACGTATGTATAAACTGGGGAAAGGGAACACATCTGACAAACTGTTATTTTGATGTACCTCTCCATCCATAGCTCTGACAAGAAGATTCAGGTCATATGGTTGCTCTGCCATGAGGGTCGTGAGTTTCACCTTTATACAAGCAGTACGGACCCGTCAGTAAGAAGAAAAACACAAAATTCGAGAACAAACTGGAACAGCCGTGGATAGATAAAACACTAAAAAGTGTATTCTTATCTTTTTTTCCCACGCATTTGAACAAATCAGCTACTGTTTGACCTCAAAAACCTGGGAATTTCCCCAATGGTTTGCCTTGTAACTCAAATGCTCAGAAAAGTAATTGTTGTACCAAACAAATGTAATATTGAATAGATGGCCTATTGAATTGGTTTTTTTTTTTTTTTTTTTTTTTTTATTTTTTTTTTTTTTTTTTTTTTTTTTTTTGAGGGGGGGGGGTTTTTTTAAAAAATTTTTTGGTTGGGGGTTTTTTTTTTTAAACACCGGGGGGGGGGGGGGGGGGGTTTTTTTTTTGGTTTTTTTGTTCTTTGCTCCAGGCCTTGCTGTGGGATATTTGCACACATTCCAACATGGCCTCCATGTTGTTGTCATATCTCTTCTCTCTGGTGGTGACAAAAAGCCATAATGTACGGTAATTCACTTAGGCCATGTTCAATCACATTAATGTGAACAAAATCAGTGTGCACTGTTTTTTCTATCCTCTAGTTCTCTTTGAGCAAAATCATCCATTTCCAATTATAATGTCCAGTTAAATTTGTGAAATTTTGTACTGTCCGTCATTCTTCTTCACCTTATCTGTCCACTTTACTGAAGAAAAAACAGTGCACCTCCACTGTTTTTTCTATCCTCTAGTTCTCTTTGAGCAAAATCATCCATTTCCAATTATAATGTCCAGTTAAATTTGTGAAATGTTGATGTGTGGTTTGTTTTTCCCCACATTTTTATGTGGTGGTTGCAATTTGCTGTTTTGTCAAGCCCGAGCACACTGAGTTATTAACAATTTGTCGTACCCCGTGCTCTCTCCCAGATCCTCCTCGATTGGTACGGCCAGCATTGGCCTCAGTCCCAGCATGCTCAGCTTCTCCATGGACTGAGAAATCTCACTCTCATTCTCTCCAGCCACAAACTGGGCATAGACGGTGGGCCGCAGCAGCAAGGAAAACCCCCTTCTGCCCAGGAGTGTGCGTGCTACCGACATCAGCTGAAAGAAGAAGGTTAAGTGGACAGATAAGGTGAAGAAGAATGATGGAGAGGAGGAAAGTGATTCATTAGGTGACACAGACGCAGTGGTGGTATGTAACTAAGTAGATTTACAATTTTGAGGTACTTGTACTTTACTTGAGTCTTTTCATGCCACTTTCTCCTTCTTATTTAAGTCATTTTAAATGCAAAATATTTCATGTTTCCAGCTTCACAGATGTGACGATTATCTGCTGTTTCTTTTGAACTATTTTAATTTATCTACAATACTTTTTTATTCTGTGCCGTTGGTTGGTTGGAACAAGCATTGTGAAATTGAAGCTTTGGGCTCAGAACTTGTGATGGCATTTCTCACTATTTTCAGATTTTTTACAAACCAAACAATCGATTAATCGAGAAAATAATCAGCATATTATTCCATAATGAAAATAATTATTAGCTGCTGTCCTATACTAAAATAGTTTAACACAATTAGCTCCACATCAACCAACTACAAAAGTAAAATCCTGCTTTTACATTATTGCACCAGTAATAATAATCTAATGATATAATAGTATAACAGTCACAGGGGCTGTTTTTCTGCATTGATACTTTTACTTTAAATACTTTACATTTTCCTGATTATACAATCATGCTTTTACTTAAGTAACATTTGCAATGCAGGACCTTTACTTGTAGGTATTTTTACAGCGTGGTATTACTTTTATTATTTATTACTTTTACTTCAGTAACCTATATAAATACTTCCTCCACCACTTCACAGAAGCACTTATTTAGTACATTCATAGTGTGCAACATTAGAGTGTCAAAGATTGATCAAGAAAAGATTAAGATCTCTCTCTCCATGCCTCACTCACTCTTTTTATCCCAGCACTCGTCAATCTTATTCATCTCATTTTACTCCAAATAATAATGACAAGTGGCAAACTCAAGTCTTACCTTCCCGCTGTTGTTGACAAGCACAGGGAAGGAGCAGAGGCGGAAGATGCCCAGAGCACGGAGCAGCTCACCCAAACTCTTCACCCTGAAGGCACTGGGATCCTCAAAGGCCAGAGACGCTGAAAGAAGGTCGGGCTGCTTGACTGCCACCGTCTTGGAGGTCCCAGTACCCATCAGCCTCAGCGGCAAGAGGCGAGGGAGTGAGGGACGCAAGCGAGAGCACATCATCATCCCTGGAAAAGTGTGTATGTGTGTGTTTGTATGTCACTGACACTGCTTGTGTGTTTGTGTGTTTGTATGAATCTTCCTTTGTTGTAATTTTGAGGTGTCTGTTAGGCAACTCCAAAAGTACCAAATGTGTCTGAAATTGACAATACAATCACAAAAGTCAGTAGAAACATCTTACCCTCCTTCCCAAAAGTTACTTATGGAAGTTCTAAATGATGGAAAGCTAAGCAGGTGCGATTTGAGGGTCTCAGTGTAGACCAGTAAAATTCATCATCTGTTGGCTTACTCACTGGTTAATAAGTGACTAAATTTAAGTAAACATCAAGTTGACCCTTAGCATCAACCCACAAGTGTTCCTTCAGTTTGACTTTAAACTAAATGGACATTAAAAGCTTGCTTTGTCGCGTATTAAAACATTAGTCATGTTGGATCTGGCTTTTTTTGCTAGAAGCTTTGGAATAAATGTGGCTTTAAAAGGCAATTTTAGGCATTCAGATAGTAGTGCAATCAAAGTGGGTCAAGTAGCAGAATTCAACTTGTTGCATTTATAATTTTACCTACAGTAATGTTGCCTTTTTACCAGTGCAAGCTTTTGTTAATGCACATTCAAAATCCCAACATTAAATTAAGGACTCTTTATCAGACAAGTCAGTTATATTCTGAGGGGGGTTCAGTTTAAACTTATTTTTTTTTCTTCCAAAAGACCAAGCAAAGCAGCCAGGAGTGGAAATGATTAACCACCTGCCACCATCCTTGTCACATATCTCTGACCTGACAGAAACCCCTCTAATGTCACACACAGCTCACTCAGACCTTTCAGATGGACCAACCAATTAAATCAACAAGGAGGCACTCTTGGATATTTAATCAAATAGACCAAGCAATCATACCTCTTAAATGCTTATATATTAATATCATTCAAATTTGTAATAAGCTGGTTTTGGTAAAGGAAAAAACACAATTCTTGCAAGTAAAAGAGAAGGAAGGAAAGCTTGAGAAGGGTAATGACTAAAGATTTTGACAAATTTTAGTCTAGATGTTACCCTGCAGTTTAACGGAAAAGTTCAACATTTTGGGAAATACTGTTATTCACTTTCTTGCTGAGAAGATCGATACCACTTTCATGTCTGTTCATTCAATTTGAAGCTTGGGCTAGCAGCGGGGTTAGCTTAAGTTAGCATAAAGACCAGAAACAGTGACACACAGCCTGGCTCAGGCATCTTTAAAGCTGACAGATTAATATGTTAATGCTAACCCTATATCTCATTTGTTTAATCCATACAATAACCTCAATCTACTATATATACATATATATATATATATATATATATATATATATATATATATATATATATATATATATATATATGTATATATATATATATATATATATATATATATATATATATATATATGGCTGTTACCAATATGGAACTCCCTTAGTATTTAGAATGTCAAAAGGTTTGCTAGCTGTGATACAGTAGCAGAAACTGTTTTGGAAAGGTCTATCTGTAAAGCCTTAACACCTAATTTGTCAATATCTGGACGACCCTTTGGTCTTTTTAATGCAGTTAATCCTCTACGAGGACGCTGCATCACAGAATCTGACACGTTATACATTTCAGTAGGTAGCACCATGTTTGGTAGCTGTTACTTATTAAAATAAAGTATGTAATAAAGTATGACAAAACCTTTACAGGTCCCAGAATCTAATGAGTCCCACAATTTGGTGCAACACCGGCCAAGAAGTAGTCCTACACATATAACCCCCCTGACCAAAAAACAAGATATAACAACATGCAATGGCCAGGTTTATGCTAAACTAGGCTAACCATCCCCTGGAGCTAGCTCCATATTTCGCATAAAAAAATTAGAGTAGAATCAATCTTCTCGTCTAACTCTTGGCAGAAGACATTTGCTGTGATTTGTTTGACAGCAAATACAAAATATAGATGTTAGCAAATTTTTATTCTATACACTCACTTTTAGCATGTTCAGTGTTTCAGTGGGAAAGATTTGAATCACAAAATCTTGGCGTATCGGGATTCTTTTTTTATTTTTCACACTGGAATGAATATTTAAAAAGAAATTCTTCAACAGCTATTTACAAATTTGGATCAATTTCATGAATCTGCTGATTAGCTGAAATCTTGGGAAGACACACACATACACACACACACACACACACACACACACACACACACACACACACACACACACACACACACACACACACACACATACATACACACACACAGAACATTTGGCTACTTGAACTAATGCTACACATTGCTAAAACCCCTAAAAGCGCTATCAAGCCAAAACATTTTGCCAACAATAATGTTCTACTATATTTTAAAACACAGCTCTTGTGCTCATATCCAGGTAGGTCCCCTGGGGGTGGGCGTGTCCATGCTGGTGTTGTCTGTACAGATGCCTGAATGGGATGGAAAGGGATGAGTGAGGGTCCTGGCAAAGCCGGAGAGGGTAGGACGGAAAGGCAGGGTAGAGGGCTGGGGGAGGGGTGGAGGAGGGAAGATTGGAGGAAAGTGATGGATCCAGCTGAGGGAGAAGAGACTGGTGGTGCAGTACCATCTCTGGACGATAGGGGGCGGCAGGATTGAACTGCGGGATGGCACCTATTTCGACCTGAGGGTATGAGGAAGTGGCGGGATTGGGCAGGTTTTGAGGATGCGCTGTTGATGGCATTGAGGGAACTGAGGAAACAGACTGCTGGAAAGAAGAGGAGACAGCCAAGCAAGAGGAGGGCTGGAAAGGAGGGTGAGGAAATGAGGATGATGGATGAGTGAAGGAGGAGGGAGGGAAGGTGGAAGCTTGGACTTGGTGGCTCAGATTTGGGAGGTGAAGAGCATGGTGGGCATAGCTGGAAGACATATTTGAGAACGACCGATTTTGCATGTGTTGAGGGACGGAGGAGAAGGCAAAAGATGTGGGGGCAACATGAGCGTGTAGGGAGCACGGCAGACTGGGAGCTGGTGGGTGGTTGTAGTTGGGGAGAGGCTGAGCGGTAACTGGAGCAGGATCAGGATTTGCAGAAAGGATATTTGGATAGATAAATGCTTCCGAGCTTTGATCGCCGGGTGCATTATTTCCACAGGTCATGGATTCACCCAGCAGAGGCTGACCAGGATGAGTGAGCAGAGAATGAACTGATATTTGGTCCTGCAGACCTGACTGACATGTGGAAGATGGGGCAGGGAAAGAGGCGTCTGTAGGTGTATGGGGGATGATTGTCTCTGGGATGGTGTGATAGTGGTTGGCAGAGGGGGAGGAGGAGGACAGGAGTGGCTGTGGCGAGGAAGAGTTAGAAGGAGGCGGCGTTGGGAAGGTGAAGGAGGTCTGCTGCAGTGAGGGGGTGGTGGTGGTGGTGGTGGTGGGGAGGAGGAGAGCGTGGGGGAGGAGGAGAGAATGGAGGGATAGTCCATAGACTGAGCATTGGATGTATCTGAAGAGTCGGGGACAGAGAGGGAGGAGAAGGAAGAGGATGTCTGAGGAAGAGGAGCTGATGGGAAAGAGGAGGAGTTGTTCTGAACCGCAGGGAAGGTGGAGGTGTAAGCTGGTTCACCCATAGTGTCTGATCTGTTGAGGAGAAATAGAAAAAACAGACATATATGTTAGTAATAAAAAGATTTGTTAATTAAACATGCACACAAGAGTAAATTCCTCTCTCTCTCTCTCTCTCTCTCTCTCTCTCTCTCTCTCTTAGTTATCTCTCTCTCTCTCTCTCTCTCTCTCTCTCTCTCTGCACACCTACCTTTCAATCATACGATTCGCCACCTCACTTCCTGGTGTGCCCTGCATCCCATTGGCCATGGAGATGCCGATATCGGACATCTGCGATGCCATGAATGCTTGGCCGAGATCTAGTGGCTGCTCCGGGACCAGAGTGTCCTGATAGGAGGCTCCCTCTGGTCTGAACCCACAGGAGGGGTCAGGCAGTGGGGGCAGAGAGGCCAGAGCGAGGGCCTGCAGGTCTGTGCTGGTGGTTATGGGCTGCGGCAGGAGCTCAGTAGAGTCGCATGGATCACAGTTCACTGAGAGAGACAGATAGAAAAGTGGTGTTTTAGGATAAGGTAATTCAAGGATCCAAGGCAATGTAGGATGTAAGAGTTATATCAAACAAATGCCCAAACTAATGATTTAAAGTGGCATCCGTCTGCTTATTCCACTTACCAATATCCAAGGTTTCTGTCAGGACAGATATTTTGCGCTTCTGTCTTGCATCTCTTTGTCTGCAGGAGGGGAGGTGGAATAGGTCAGATCATCCACAATATATGTGCAACAGTGTGAAGTGTTTAAATGTGAGCATTTGTTGTGAATTACTTTTTGCTGTTCATGCCGTCTTCTCGGAAGCCTTTAGCGAAGGGGTTGGCGCTGATTTTCAGCTCTGTGATCTGAAAACAACAAAAAAGAAATGATACTTGGTCTACCTTCCCTCTAGTTCTGTACTTGGCTCTCATTTTCAAAATTTTGCATTGATTCTCTTACATGCAAGCTGTTATTGCTCAGAGCAATGTGTTCAGGGCACTGTGACGTGTGAGACATTTTTTCTTAATCACGAACTGCACTCATTGCAAGTCATTTTGTACAGAATCAGTAGCCTCTTTCTTATTATATAAATGTAGAATTATGGTACCTTGTTGTTCTGGTAGGCAGTAACTGTGAGAAACTGGGTCTCAGGGAAAACAAAGGAGTGTTGCCCTCCGCCCCACCTCAGCACGTCTCTGGCTTCAATGACATGAACTCTGGGCTGGTAGCGATGCAGCGAGTGCAGGATTATCTGGAAATAAAAGAAAAGAGGTTGACTCAGCTGCACCGTGAAGACAAAATCTACCAGTGGAGGTTTGGTACTGCATTTGTGCTGGGTCAGTCACTCCGCCGTACTTACATGTCCCTGTGAGTCCAGCGTGTTGTTGGTGAGCTTGGCGTAGTGAAACGAGATGGTGCGGCTCTGCCAGTGAGCTCCTGTGGCTGGTGAGTCTGGGTGGATGAAAACCCGGTCCGGTAGCCTCGCCTCTGCCCCGCCAACAGCCTGCCAGCCACCACCTTGGAAGCGATAGCGGGAGTTGTCCGCTGGGATGATGTCCAGGAGGAGGATGTAACGGAGAGATGGGTTCAGGCCTGAGAGCTTTAACCTCAGCCCGGGGAACATCCGTCTAAGAGAAGGAGGGACAGTGGACAAATAGCAGAAAAGATGTGAGAAACAGCTGGTTGTAAGTTACAGTATAGGAGTGGAGAAGTTATCTGAATGGTAATTATAGGAGGATTAAAAGTTAAGATAAAGACAGTGGAGTCAAAGGTCAGTGCACTATGTTCTCTCACCTGCCCTTCTTCGTGATGATCATCTCTGTGCCCACCGAGCTGAACTGTTTCCATAAGGATGCATTCTCCAGCTCCATCTTCACCTCATCTTTTGGGGTTTTGGTGGTAGGGTCGTTGGGAACAGGTGGAGGGGCGAGCAGCCTCGGGGGCAGGGCTTTGGCCGCAGCGTCACAGGCGGGAGGGAACAACGGCATGTGGGCTGAAGCCTGCCGGTCTGTGGGAACGCACAAATCCAGGATAAAAACCTTTACATGAATGGTTGAAATAAAGCAATATACGGGTGCAAATGTCGGTCTTAAAAGTTCATCAAATCAAATCAATGATCCAATCAGTGCTCAATCACTTTAAAAAACATCTGAATCCAGCTTCTTTTGAAAGAGCAAACCGTTAAAACACATTAAATTAAACTTTTTCATTCATGCACACACAGTCCCTCTCACCTCTGTAAAAGCAGTCTCCGATCCTTTGTGGTCCCAGAGTCAAACTGGGGTACATCTCCATGCTCAGCATCTTCCTTGTTTGTGTTTGTCCTTTTACTCGTCCTCTTCACCTGCTGCAAAGTGACATTTCACTCTTCAACTCTTGTTGTTTCTTCTTGGTTTCCTTGTACAAATTCTCTGTGATATCAATCTTCGGTTGTACTGGAGAGCTCTTCTTAAGATGTTCTGTTCCTTGTTGTCTCTATTTCCGTTCCTATCCCTCTGCAGTCCTTTGCTACAAATGCCCAAAGCGGTGAGCTGCTCTGTTAAATAGGTGTGTGGAGCTTCACACTTAAGGCCAAATGGCCCCCTTTCTTCATCTGCCTCCCTGTTTCTCCACACTACGCCCTCATCCACCCTTCTGTCCCTACTCCACAAACATAAACAACACCGGTCATATAGAGAGGTGATTTGCAAAACAGGGTTTACTTTATAATTTTATAGTGTCTGGTAAGGAAATGAATGTGAGTGTCACTAGACCTGCACTCAGGTACTGTTTTGAGTTATTTGTACTTTTCTTGAGTATTTTATAACTCTGTATCACTACATTTCAGAGGCAAAAGGTGTTTTAGGAGAAATTTTAGTTTAAATTAGGAAGTGTTGCTTTAAGTTAAACTAAAATATAAAGTAGTTCATATTTGCTCAACCAGCAACAACAACAGTAAAATGTTGCTTACACATTAATGCATCAACAATTAAATAACATGTCGTGGCTGGGTTGGCTCAGTTGGTAGAGCAGGCACACGCAGAGGTCCAGGGTTAGAGTCCGACCTGTGACGATTTCCTGCATGTCTTCTTCTAATTTTAAATCTCTTCTTAAAACCCACCTTTTTTCCTTGGACTTTTCCAACTGAGGCTGACATTTTTGTGCAACACATTTTTACTGTGATACGGTTTCATGTTTTAAATGTTAAATGTTTTACATGACTTCTATTTTGCTCTGTACAGCACCTTGTGCAACGTTGGTTGCTTTTTAAAGTGCTTTATAAATAAATTCTGATTGATTGATTCCCCCTCTCTCTCCCCTTTTTCACCTAGCTGTCCTGCCCATTGAAAAGGTGGAAATGCCTCAAAAAATTAAATAAAAATTAAATAACATGTTATATAGTACTTTTACTTTTGATACTTTGTTTATTTTGTTGCTAAAACTTGTGTACTTTTACAGGACTTTGACTTGAGTATGTGTACATTGTGATGATGATACTTTAGCTTAAGTAAAGAATCTGAATACTTCTTCCACCACTTTGTCAGGAAAAGTTCAGCATTTACCAGAGGTACATTGTGTATGTGTGTGTGTGTGTGTGTGTGTGTGTGTGTGTGTGTGTGTGTGTGTGTGTGTGTGTGTGTGTGTGTGTGTGTGTGTGTGTGTGTGTGTGTGTGTGTGTGTGTGTGTGTGTGTAGGATGCAAAACAGACAACTGCCATTTGTAATCTTACTTTCAAGATTTTCTGTAATAATTCAGAGAAATGCTAATCAAATTTAAAATGCCTCTTACACATACATATAAATCTAGTAGTTTACTGGCAGGACACCTGTGGCTGTTTGATGACTTGATGACATGTTTCTTCCTCTCCGCAGGGAGTCGGGCCTTGAATGAAGGTGTAAAAGGAAGCCAGTTTGGCCCACAGCTGCAGTTTGGCCACAACACAAACATGAGGGTCTAGAAGTTTATATGAGAAGTTTAAATGCAGGTATGAACTTGGTATTACAAGTTATTCTGGGAAAGCATTACCTGGAATACTTCACAGTAGAACTGTTGACTGAATCAATTCAACACAAATACTGGTGTCATGTGAGGGAAGTTTGGTGAGCAGACAGGATTTCTAGTTAAAATGCAACAAAACACACAATGTGGACCACACAGACAAACCTCTGTTGGTGGTACCAGACAGACAATAAGTTAGTATGAGTTGTGGACAGTGACAGACTGGGATCAAAAAACGGCCCTGGCATTTGCAACACACCAGCCCTATTGTTGTCAATAACCTAGCTTGGAAATTAGTAACTCTGCCTTCCGAGTGAATCTTTCCACGCACTTTGCCGCAGTACAATCTTGAATATTTGTGGCTGCACACATAAAATAACTTATCAAAATCAACCAAAGACAAATCAGTAGTGGCCCATAGGGGTCCATAGGGTGGCAGCCCTTCTGCCATTTGCCCAAAATTCCAGATGGCCAGTCCGTCACTGGTTGTGGAGGATATTCAGATCCTTCACTTCATTAAATGTAGTAATACCACAATGTGACAGTACTCCATTGAAAACATGTTACTTAATCAAAAGTACAAAAGCATTTATAGCAAAAGGCCCTTTAAAAGTACTCATTATGCAGGAGAGTCAATATCAAAATGTATCATATTAGTGGGTTATTATTACTGATGCATTAACATTTCAGCAGCATTTTGATGTTGTAGCCAGTCAAGACGGAGCTAATTCTAATGACTATAACCTACAGCAATATATCATATTTTATAAACTGCTAATGTAAAAGGGTAAAAAGTACATTATTTCCCACTGAAATGTAGTGTAGTAGTAGTAGAATAAAGTAGCTTATAGGGGTAATTATGCCGATTTAAAAAAATCATACATATTTTTCCTATGGTCTCAGAGAGTCCAAAAATATTAGTAAACCTAAACAACTCTCTCCCAACTCCCAAAACTAGAGTGGTACATTGGCTCCATAGACAATTCATTGGGAAATATGTTATAGATGACACTGAGCACCCAGGGGAATGTTCTGAGTGTATGGCTACGTTTTCTGCTTCACAACTGAGATCACTACAATAGAATCAAGTAAACAAAAGAATTTATCTCCCATTAATTGTCTACAGAGCAGCTTCAGACTTTACACTTGATGACATCACATGTTGGTCTCTGGCTATGAGAGTAGCTCCTGTTCACAAATATTGATTGAACTTTCCTAAGTCATGCAACATATTGGAATTCTTAAAGTAGGTGGTGTTCCTCCTTAAATGGAAATACCATAATTTTATTTAAGTAAATGTACTTAGTTACATTGCACCACTAGCTGTAAGTGTCTAGTGAGTGCAAAGTGGCTTAAGAGAATGTACAATTTCATGTATGCAAACCTGTTGCAGTCGGGTTTGAGATGTCTTCAGCTACAAAATGGTACTGCTATCTGCAAAAAACTTAGAAGTCCTTGAAGTAAAAATGATCACAACAAATCTGCATAAGAAGCTTTAATATGTAAGACGATGATCTGATGCTTTTTGGAGGACTCAACAGACCATAGAGGCTCTTTAGCAGAGGATTACTGTTACATCTTGAGTAGTGCGTTTGCAACTAACATGATCAAACAGGATAGCAGCTTTCAGAGGCCCAAATCTACCTGCTCATAGACAAGAGTGACAGCTGGAGTCACTTTACAGGAGTGAAGAGTAAATGTTGTTCTAGTTGTTGTTTTCCTTCTCTATTTGTGTATGTGTGTTGTGTTGGAGGGGATAAAAGCTAGTGAGGACCGAGGGGAAGTGGAGGTGTGAACGCCACACTAAGAGAAAGGTCATTATTACCTTGATGGGGGCAGCGAGGTGTGTGTGACGTATCTTAATGTTTTTACGAACCGACAGGTGTTTCAGCCACCAGACTGCAAAGGCCAATGATGAGGATTGTTACTTTTGTTTTTTTACCATTACCCAAGTGGGGGCAGATAGTGTTTGTGCTGTTTACAGTGCATTAGGTATTACCATAGGCCTGCTCCCTGACATGTATGTGCTAAGTGGTTTGATATCCACCCTTGTTTGCTCACTGAGGCCTAAAGGTCAGGTTACTGACAAAAAAATATCCTAAGAGGCATTTGTCTTTAAAGTTTTCAATGTTGGCTCAGATTGGTGCAGATGTTCCTGCTGTTTGAACATTTCCTGCATAACAGGGGGTTGTCCGATTTCCTCGAGCATGTTTACGATGGACCAACGAGCCTTTTAACCTGATGAGGATTACCGTGAAGATTACCTTGTTTTTGTTCCTGTTTGCACGATGCAAACACTCTTCCTTTTAGGGGGAATTTGTGGTTTCTGATATTCTCTCTCCATACTGCCAAAGGGCACACTTGATGTCACAGATTATTAGGATTGAAATACACTGTGTGTTGTCGGTAAATCAATCATCTGCATGCAAAAGACGCATTTAGATCACATGCTTTATCCTTGGCTCTCACTGTGAACTGCTGCAACAGTCAATTTTTGTGATCAACCAGAACGCATTTTATTAAGACCCTGCAAGAAATACACGAAAATCAACATAACATTCCAAAGGATGATATGGCACAGATGGCCTAGATATACTGAAATACTCTTTTACAGTCACTAGATAGCCTTACATAAAGAGATTTTTTTTTTTTAATGCAATCATATCACACACATCCATTTGAATCGCACCACAGCAGAAGGGGCTTTTTTAATGTCATTAACTTGATCCAATCAAAACAGTGAAAATGAATCCAACAGACTAACTAGTGCAACTGTAGCTCCCCAATCAGTCAGACCACCTCCAGAGGGTCTCTGTCAGCCTTTGAAACCACCACGGTTACACTGACAGGAAGACGCACAGCCAGCTTCTCCCTGAACACAGCCAGAAAACCCCGCTCACTGTTGCTATGGTCACTGAGGATGACGTTAGTTCCCTTCGCCACGGCGTCCAACACTTCATGGTGGGACATCTCACCTGAACAATGGATATGGTAATTACTTTATGCAGTAAATAATATTATAAGCAAATAAATTGACAGTGAAACAAATAATGTAAGGTATACGCAATTGTTTTGAATGAAAACTGAATTAGATTTTGACTTTAAATGTCTACCTGTGATGTAGAGGTCTGTCTTGACTCCGTTAAGTACTGAGGCCCCAGATCCAGCACACACAGCCACCGTGCACACAGAGGACTCTTGAAAATATCATAACAAGGACAAATTTAGATCTTAGGACAATCATACCAGACATATCAATCACTGTTTGACTCCCTTACTGGCTATATTAGCCATCTGCCCATTTTGCTAGCTTGCCTGTATGGTCAATACACCACGCTGTCTTTTTGTCTGTATGGGCACTTTTCAACTTTAACTTAAACTTTTCTTCAAGTCTTTACTAGTGTCTATGTATAGTTAAGTAATGATTATTCTATTTTTGATATATTGTGTTGCCTGTTGTACTTGAATAGATATAGACTATCTTGCACTATGATACCATTGCACTTTTCTGCATTTTTTTCCACACCGCTCCTTTAAACATGCTACAACCAAACTTTACTGTAAGGGCACACTATTGATATCTTCCTTTGTATTTTTGTAGTATGTGTGCATGGATGTCATATGTCCGTGTGCCTATGTGTATAAATGTTGTGTATAAGCTATTGGACACCTTAATTTCCTTCAGGATAAATAAAGCATCCAAGCATCCAAGCATCCATCCATCCATCCATCCATCAGTGTTTCCTCTATGTTGATTTGTCTGTGGCGGCCCCCATGACGCACATTTCTGATTTTTATTTTTTTTTTTTTTTTTTTTTTTTTTTTTTTTTTTTTTTTTAAATAAATTAATTTTTTTTTTTTTTTTTTTTTTTTTTTTTTTTAAATATTAAATTTTTTTTTTTTTCCCAAAAAAAAAAAAAAATAATTTTTTTTAATTTTTCTAAAATTTTTTTTTTTTTTTTTTTTTTTTTTTTTTTTTTTTTTTTTTTTTTTTTTTTTTAAAAAAATTTTTTTTTTTTTTTTTTTTTTTTAAAATTTTAAGTTTCTGGTCGTGGCCTTTATGACATTCTTGACCCATTTGGTTGTGGTACGTTTGCTTGAAATATATTTGTGTATTATAATTAAGATGTCTATTTACCCAATTGGTGAACAAATTGTGCCATAGTATGTATTGCTAATATAGTGGTTTGGTTTGTATGAAGTTATGATAAACTAACTAAATTCTTGGTTGTTCCTTAAGCTTCACCTCTCATCTCTTTAATCTAAAATTGCAAACCATTCAGAACATCTACTGCACCCAATCCTCGCATCATCATCCACACATTCACAGTGTTTCTTTTAACTTATAACACCAGTAATAACCTACTGTTTGTAAAAGAGTTCATTACCTAGCGTCTGCCCCAATCCCAAAGCCAAACGGAGGTGACTCAAACCCAAGTGGGACTTCATTTTCTGGATGGCTGTTGCCACAGTTACTGGCTGGTCCAAAACACTAAGTCGTCCTTGGCCATGACCCGGGAGAGGGGGCTGCAGGGAGTGAAAGGTGGAAGTAAGTAAAAAAATGAAATTAAAAATAAAAGGTAACTATTATGCATAAAACATGATATCAAATGTCATACTATAACAAACTTTGTTTTCATCTTAAAGAAATCTGTTTCTTCTTGCGTTTTTGAAACAACAGTTGGTTTTCAGTGAATAAAAAAAGTAATTTTTTTATTTATTTATCTCTAAATAATATTCAATTTCCTTAATGTATTGGTGTTCTTCGGTTCATCGACTAACAGTGATGCGTTTGTGCTGTACCTTTTCTAACTTTAGGATGCTGAAGGACTGGCTGGGAGCATTGTGTCGTAACAGAGTCTGGACACTGGGGGTCAGCGCTGAGTCACTGCAGGTTACGCTGGCATGGATCCCACTGCTGTCTGGTCTGTTATGAGGGCAAATAAACTAATTATTATTCACCAGCGCATAGGACCTTAGTGGTGGTGATCAGTGTTTTTTTTGCATGTTTAAACCTATTACCTACAAATTCTATATACTTTACATTACTACTGACCATGTTCTTTTCAGTATTTTGTGAAAGTCCCCACTTGCTGAAAACAGTGCTTGATTTTTGGCATTTACTTTGTTGTCAAAGTGATGAAACCAGCTTATGGTAATGAAGTTGTGTGTCTGGCTTTTGCCGGAAGATTTGATATCCAAGGTGTGAAGTGAAAGCTAATTGGCTTTAAAATCAAACCCTGGGTGTTGTGAATACAGTAACGGTGGCATTAAAACTGACACTCAAATCTTACCCAAAACACAGTTTTCAAAACTTTGAGAATAAACAGCAGATTAGAAGATAGCTGTGTTGGATTGTTAAAGTTTCAGTGGATTTTATGATGTACTAAAATGAAGGAAATTACAGTAAAGGGTGCTTGAATGAAAGGGAATCAATGCTAAATTTGTATGTTTTTGAAATTGTCTGTATACGAAACTTTTAGTTAAAGGCTAACCCATGCTAAACTAGCAAAATGCTCCTTTAATTAAAGTCAAAATATGAAGTGCTAATTTGTACACAAATCCTTGGTCAATGCAAACATGTACAGCACCTGCCGACTGAATGTTGTAGTGTTGTTTCACTGTCACAAGCCTTCAGTTCCTCCATAACAGTGTTTAGTTCCTCTGTGCTCCTGACGGTGAATTCCAGTTTGTGACTGTGGGAGGCGCCACCAAGGGCCTGACTCAGCACAGTCACCTGGCCGCTACCTGAGAGTCAAAGACAGACACCAGAGATGGAAAAAGACTCTCAGGCGACAAGGTGGAGGACACTCAGAATAGTTGACCAGAAGGTCAGTGTAATGTGTCACAGCATTTCAGCCTATACTTTCATTAATTATGTCCTGTAGGTATTTGTGACACATTTTTCATTCAGAATGACCTCTTACCTAGACCCCCGACCAACCAGTCGTTCACTCCTCCTTTAACACTATCCCACGAAGTGTGAGGGGAGAAGATCGCTATCCCGGCCTCCACAGCCCGGATGGCCAATCGCTGCTTCCAATCTTTCTGAACCAGACGCTTGATTGGCCGAAATAACGGAGGGTGATATGAGATGATAAGGTCACAGTTCATGGCCTCTGCTTCCTCCATGACAGGATCTGTAAGGTCGTTGGTTAGCAGGATGGTTTTAACAGGCCGAGATTTGCTGGGTTCGATCAGCAGGCCGACATTGTCCCAGGACTCAGCCAGAGACAGAGGAGCGAGTTGCTCCAACACCTGCAGAACTTCTTTTAGCTCCATCAGGCCTGAACAGTGAGCAGAAAGAGAGTGAAGAGAGGAGTATAGGGGGACTGAGGTCCGTTGGCTTGTAAAGAAGCAGTGACTGTGAGTATATGAAGGGAGAGATGGAGGGATGGATGAAACTGTTGAGGCAGAGAAGTACAGAGCAGCCTGTGAGGTCAAGCTCCTCCTGGTACAAAGTCTTCTATAGGTGAGTGAAAAAAAGGTCCAAGAAAGGCTTCTACATCCAGTCAACATCAGTGGAGACCTGTGTGGACATAAAAAAAAAACACCAATAAAGTCCTACCTTAATAAATAAGAGCTAGTACTTAGCAACAGATACAAACTGAACTTGTTAATGTTAGCCCAATAATATAATTGATAATCTAATGAGAAAGACAATACATATTTCTGGGCCTGAAGCCTAATGTTTGGTGTTTATAAAGTGCAGTTACACTATTTCAAACCTTATTTATGAATCAAACCTAGCTACAGCTTTAAGTTGTTGACAGCCACTGACTTCTGGGAAGCATGCAGCTAACAGCAGAGCTACTCGGCTAACATTAGCTACTTACTTACACTAAGTCGACACCGCTATATATGAAAACTCCATATCAATGTGTGCACGAGTGAACTTATCATACTTTCGCTTGCCTTTGACTTTAACGTTAAAAGACTACTAACGCACACATTACTCCCGAAGTGTCCGAGAGAGCGCACCACTTACTGTAGAGAATATGCAGAATGTCCCTTTCCGGCTTCCGTTTCTTAAAGCAACGCAGTTTTGATTGGACAGTTGAAATGTCAGCGAACGTTGTTGTGAGCTTACTCAGTTGTAGTCTTTCACTTTATGGTGGATAAATTATGTTAAATCAAAAGTTAACGTAGAACTCAACTGGTATATTTAATAACAATTAATTAGCTAAATCTGGCTGCACACTATGATGATGTTGACAATCATTTGATTAATACAGTAGTAATGTGGAACTGAAAAACTTTCATAGCCTACTAAAGAGCCGCATAGACGAGAAAGAGACTGGTTACTATAGTAACCAGTATCCTTATAGACCTAGTTAGACCTAAAATATTCAGTGTGGTTTATATCCTTTGGAAAACTCATTAAACTGCATGTAAGAAACAGTAACTTAGTAGTCACTGGAGAGAATAATGAGTACTGACAGATTGATTCATGAAAGAGGACCTTACTGTTTAACATCATATGAAAAACCATTACTGGACAATTTCACAAATACATAAGTGGGAAAAAGCAGCTTCCAACTGGTTTTGATGTTGCTGAGAGCAGGGTATCATTAAAATAACATAGAGGTAGGTTATAACCATTGGAACCCTGACTCTGAAAGGATCTTATTAGTTCAGATTCTGGTCAGTAGGCTACCAAAGTAGAAAGTTTTGTTCATACACACTTTGTTTTATCATGTTTTGCAGGAACACATTAATATCGTTTAATTCTCTATTCGTTTTCAGATTGGAGAAAACCAAATTGAATGGCTTAAAAACAATGAATTCAAAATAATTGTAACAAAACTTTTATTGGAAAATATGCAGCGTGTATTAGGCTACCTACTACATCTCACAGTTAACATTACAATTTCGCAAATAGAACTTAAGCGGGTGGATGAAGCAACTTACTGAACTCTTTATTGTGATCAGGTCAGTAACACACACAAAATGTCCTGATCCCAACAACAGATGTGTCCGTCAGTCAGTTCTAGCTTTGACAAGTTAGTACTGATTTGTTAATAGTATTGTCATTTAAAAAAAAAAAACTCTTCCCACAGAGTCACTTAAAAATTACATGTTTTGTCAATTTGGATTCAGCTGAATTAAAAATATGTTTAACCATATCATTATATAGCTGTTGCAGTTCCTGAATTGGACCAAAAAAGGTACCAGTGCCCTAATTCAGCAGTTGAATGACATGTTCAACACATGTGTCTTTAATGTATTTATATTTATATGTATATCTTTTAGAGGTGACCCCGAATAGTCAACAATTCCACAATTCTATTTATGGAGCCTGTATCGAATGCCAATCTTACAGTGGCAGTGTCTGAAAATGTGGTTATGAAACACAAAGGTTCATTACATTCGGGCTATATGGGTGTGCCGAATGTCTAATTTTACATGTATTGTTTGGTTTTTCCCAATAAATCATAATATAACATATTTTGATTAAATATTAGATGTATCATATCAGCCTATTAATTATACTGTTAACAACAATTAGACGTAAGGGTACTCATGTGGACAAAAATCAGAAGTGCCGGCACTGAGTTCAGGCATTGTTGGTATGACAAAATACTGTTCATATGTAATGTTATAAAACAAATTCACAAATTAATGTAAACAGGAAAAGATTTTTACTTTTATAAGCTGCATTGCTTCCCACAGTAGGTGCATCAGCCACTTCTCAGAAAGATTACTTGGACTTTTGGAATAAACATATCCACACACAAAAACAAAGCGGTGGTTATCAATCTCGGGAGAGATAATTGCAAACAGTTAGTGCACGACAACAAGCTGCTGGACAGGCTGTACCTCGGAACTGAGTCCGAGAGCAACCGAGAGAGAGATTATTGTGGATTAATGCAATAAAGGTTGATGCTGGATGTTAGAGGGATCAGGGAAGGATCAGGGCAAAGGCCAGGCAGCGAGCATTACATCATCTGATTCTTTGACCTCATCACCTTCTCCTTACACCCCTCAGTTTAAATGGGACCCCCCCTTTCAAACACCCACACATTACATTTACATTATAAAAGCATGACTTCTTCCTTAATTATTCTTTTTTTTTTTGCCTGCCTGCCTTCACAAAAGAGCAGTTATTTACAAGACAGACAATTGTTGCTTATCCATTAAGCATATTGCCATGGTTATTCCCCCTCGTATCCAATCTGTGGAGTGCTATTGACAGATGTGTGTTTAGTTATTAGGTCTGTGTGTTCAAGAATAGCTTCACTTTTGTTAATTGGTATTATAAGCCCTCGTGCCCCATCTGTCTGTCCATTTGAAGTTCTGCCAACTTTGTCATGCAATAACATCTGTCTGGCTGATGTGCCCCCCCAGACTGCAAGGGTGCACTGTGTCTCCGTCCACAACCCTAAATTCCCTTAACACAGGTGTTTAATCTCAGCTGTGCTGGCTTTGGGTCAGTTTGACACAGTAATTAGAGACAAACCACAAGAAGTAAGAGTAAGAGTGAAATCAGTGGAGATTCTGGTGCAAATTTGAAACAACTTTTTTTTATTGTTGTGTTGATTTGTTAAATGTGCACATGCTGCTATTCCTGATCAGATATTAACTGTGTATCAGTGGAAATAAACTAACAATGCTAACTAGCAGTGATTTGCTTTGATTATGTGTGGGTACATACAATGTTTTCTCATACAAATTTAACCAAACATTAAAAACTTGTACTGAGAATTCCCAAAATTAAAAGATTGGCTCAGACAGTCCTCGCTAAAATGGCTCAATTCTGGGACAAGCACATCTTTCCTCCACTATTTTCCTCTTAATATCTAGAAATCTGTAACGCATGAGTCATGATGTCATAATTTTGAGATGTTTGGCACTCTTATGAAACCAGTGGTCGTACAATCTCTTTATCCTTATGTCCTTCCAAAGCCAGGGCAGAGAGGTTACTCTATCCTCTATACCCCGCAGAGCAGCAGCAGCATCACACATGTTTTTGGTTCCCAAATCCCTTCTTTGGTACATGAAATCCTTAGATAATATATTATATAACCAGCCAGTTTTGTATTATTATGCAAGTAGACTTATTATGAAAGTCACGCAAAGAAATTGTTCCACATTTGAAAAGAGAAAGACATTTTACTTTGCTTGTTAGCAATGAAACAAATAAATTTACGTCATGGGTTAGACATGTTTGGATTAAATTACAATGTGCCATGACAGATATTTTCTTGCACGCAAATTTTTAAGTCTCTTTACTTTTTGTGGAATTTGCCAAATTATAAAGCAGCTGTAGTCTTTCATCACATATGTGACAAAGCCAAAATTCTAATTCTTGCAGACTAATTGCTAAATAATAACACACACACACAGACACACACACACACACACACACACACACACACACACACACACACACACACACACACACATACACAGGGATCATGTCACATTCATATCAAATCCAAACTCTTGTGCAAAGTTTATACTTAGGTGTTTTATTTAGATATCTGGAAAATACCTGTTACCAGGATTTAAATTGTTGGATTACATCCACAAATAAAGTATGTAGTCAACACATTACAACAAGCAGGCTTAATACTGTATATGTTAATATGCTATACAAAGTAGTTTCTTTTTATACCTTTATATCTAATTGTGCATTATAGCATTGTTTCAGTGATTAGAATACTGTCAGAATAATTAAATAAAGAAAAAATATGTTCCATTAGCAATACATACATGTAATCCAATTCAACAAAACAATCCAAAATAAGACTTTCTTTACATAAAATAAATATCAAACAAAATAAGATGGTTCTATTTGTTTTCACACTCATTTCAATGATCATAAAACATGTCTCAGTACAGTAAATGATTGTCAATCTTTGCATAGATGTAAAATTCTCTCTGAGAACAAATTGACATTGCTTGACTTTTTTTCTGCAGCATTTCTATTTGAATTTCAACATCATTACATGTTCTTAATATATAAGTTCATCTGTCAAAGAGATTTATAGAGAGACAGCATTGATATGAAGGCCTGTCCGTAGAGGTGCAAAGGTACTTTCTTGATTGATGGTCTCCTCGATTGTCATTGGTTGGACATCATTCTGACGAACTCTGCAGCAGGGAGAAGTTTGATTAGTTAAGTGAGAAAGTCCTTAATAAAAAAAAACATTGTGACTACATTTGCTCTATTATAGATGTTCATGTCACTGCTGCTGAAAGACAGTTCACACCTTCAAAGTCTACTGTGCCATCTCCATTGTCATCTGCTTCTTTTACAATGGCATCTATCTCCCTTTGGCTCATGTGCTCTCCCATCAGCTTGGTCATGGCCAACCGCAGCTCCGCTGTTGTGATCTCTCCGTCTCCGTCCATGTCGAACTAACCAGAGAAACAAGAGAATAATAAAAAAATTGTAAAGAATAAGGCCAGTGTTGATCTTTATGACACCTCAGTGATTGAGTTGGTGTGGTGTTTGGACAACTCTGGCATTGAAGCAGCTGGTGTGGTGTTTGAACAAATCTGGCATTGGAGCAGCTGGATTTTGGAAAGTATGAGGAAAATGTTTCACTCTCACCTCTTTAAAGGCGTCTTTGAGCTCCTTCATGCCAATCATCCCAGCCGTTTCTGCCAGAAGTTTCGGGGCCATCAGCTCCACAAAGTCCTCCAAGTCCACTTTTCCACCAACTGGAGGGAAAATCAAAAGAAAAGATTCAGGAATTATGTGGGTCTCTTCTGTGTTTCATCAATTCTGTATACATTTTGGATCAAATGAGCCACTAACTAGAATTCATCATTAATCTCTACTGTCAAAAACAATCTTACATTTTTTTTTTGCTCTGTAGGTACTCACGGTTCATGTTGATATTTTGACTCAGCTCAATCAGCTCCATCTCCGTGGGCATGTAGCCCATTGTCCTCATCAGATTCCCCAGGTCCTTACAGCTGATCAGCCCATCCTTGTCTTTATCAAACTCATTGAATGCATCACGCAGCTCTGCAGAGATATAGAGAAAAACTCCCAGTCAGCTAGATAGTTGGTTGTCAAGAGAATATGCAATAATGCAGATTGTGAGAATTTAATTTACCATCAATCTCCTCATCAGCCAGCTGTCTTGACTGCACAAAGAGAAAAACAATTGGTATATCTCTTTATCATTTTACCCGGTTACCTTGTGGGTTATCATCCTGACTTTCACACAACAACACAGACCCATCAAAAATAGGAAAAAGATGTTACTGCTGTACTTACAACATTTTTCCCTCCTCGCAAGAAAATGCACGCTGCCCCCAAACTCATTTCTGCAAGAGGAAAAAAAAAAACAGTGGGAAGTGTAATTATGAAAAGTCATCATGACACATGATGATCAGAACTAGCTGGTCTTTTCCAGAGCCAGAAAGTCATGGATTAAGACAGATTGAGTAGTCTGCGTTTCCTCTGAGGAATTGAACACTATGTCTAATGCCTGAACTCTGACTGTGTCTTCATTTTCTGACATTATAAAAACACTTCTCAAAATAGTAGAAGTAAGTAGTCGGATAGATTTATAACAGAAGACACGTCATTTGTGTGATTTTCCTTAAGGACTTAGCCTATAGACCATTGTTATGAGCTAAATTAACAAAACAAGAATAAAGTGTCACCATGTAGGTATTTGTGCTCACCTTCTTCTGGTGATTTCTGTTCATCAGCCAAGCGCATTATACACGACCACTGAAGCCGAGACTCAGCAGCTGACCTGTAGTGCAAAAAGCCCTCTGTCTTCCTTATATTCCTTGATCTTCTTCTCAGTGTTTCAGTGTGTCTGTGTGTGTGTCTTCGTGGTCTGCTCAGCCTGACGGGATGCTGCTGGGAGGTTGTATAAGGGGAGGGTGTGGCTGCATCCAGGGAGGAGTCAGGTGTGTGACGGGGGGGGGGACATCAGGTTCACGTAGGAGCTAAAGAGATGCAGCCGCCTCCAGCTGAGTGTTGACATCATAGTGTAAATGATACTGCCATCTGAGCCTGCAGGACTGACAGAGGAAACATACTCTCAGTTCACAGAATAGGCTTAGAGTTTCTGTTTCTTTTGTATACAGTGAATTCATAGTTGTCCAATTCGCTGCAGATTCAACACAACAAGTCTATCACTTTATTATTTATTTTTCTGTCATTACTTCAGCAATTAATCTTTTAGTCAGATAATTCAAAGATATTTAATGATATAAAAATAGTGAAAAGAAGCAAACTTCAGATTTTAGTAGCTGGAGCTGGATAATGATTGAACAATAAATGACAAAAAAGTTGACAATTCATGTTCTGTTGATCGACTAATCGATTCATCGTCTTAACACAAGAAAGCACAGCATTTAGCAAAAAAAAACGTACAGGTCATTAATCATAACATTTAAAGTTTACTTTCCAGGCTTTTAATGGACTTGGATAAAAGTCCATTATGTGTTTTGTCTTATTGCCTGCTTATTTTGTGTTTGCTTGATTTTGTTGAAGTGATTTTGTTTTCATGTGCATTTTGTGTGTTAAAATGTCTCTGACTCTTCTCCCTATCTTCTCTCATCTTCTGTGTCACTTGAACTTGCCTCTATGACCAACCATAATCTTGTAACATGTTTTACTTTTAATCCCACTTCATACAAGACATACACCGTTCTAGTAAAAGTTCCCAGCACAGTTTAGTTATCACAGTGTTTCTTGATCAGGACACTCATATCTATTCTTAAAGGGTCAATGGAGAGTCAGAAAAGCATTGTTTTTCAAAGAGTGAAGTTTTTTAAATACATGATGATATGTTAAATCTGGACTAATTAGGTTTTACACTGTCAAGTTTGAACCCTCCAAATCATAAGCTTTATTGTTTCTTTTTGTGGACACTATGAAAGAATGGAGCCTCATTTTTATCCTTTATGTGTTGTTTTAACCCCTATTGTTTTCAAAGACATGACAAAACAGATTTTGGATGTATCAAAGAACCACAGCTAATATTCCAGTGTGTGGTAATCTGCATGAGTATTGGCTACATTTGTGTGGGGGAAAAAATATTATTTCTTCCATGAATGACAATGTCAGGGATTAATGCCTCAGGGTCCGTCTTCACTTCCTACAGTAAGGATGCATGAACGAACTGGCAGAGCTGAAAAATGTCATAGTGAATGTGCCCTCTCTGAATTATTCCCCCTTGACCTGCTTCCCTGTTATGTAAAGTCATCAAAAATCTGTTTGCATAAGAAGCATAATCCGCAGCAGGAGCTAGTAATGATTTTATTATCTTTTGCCCCTTTCTCGTGCAGTGGTCCAGCTGTGGGGTTATGCAAAGCCGCGCCCCGGGCTGTGAAAAGATGTCTGTGCAGTGGAGGGCAGGAGGAATATAAGTGTAAGGAATGTATAAAATAAATTATAGAGGATTAGGAGCTATGGCTGGATGAAGAATATGTTACATTTTTGGATTAGTAACAGGATTAAGATGCTATTACAGCGCATGAAAGCACAGTTGTGTGTGTGTGTGTGTGTGTGTGTGTTTAAAATATAAGTACACAACACAGAGATTATACTGAGTGGATTATGAGAGCAAAGGCTCAGCCAAACAAGCCATATGTGTGATGGGATTATACGTGTCTGTGCATGCAGAAATAGGTTGCCATCCAAATAATTTCACAGATGTAAAACTTCAAAATCTATTAAGAGATTTGAAAAAGAAAATCTCAAAAAGATTACGCCATAAATTTGCCCCAGGTATTCTTCATTTGCAACTTGCAAAATGACGTAGCATAGGCAAATCTCTATTAGTAGAAGTGTGTGTAAATTAAAAATGCAAATCGGAAAAAGCTGGAAGTTAGTTGATAATGAATCAACACAAGCAAGCCTTTAGTTTGTGATGCATTATGCAATCAGAAATCTATATGACATTTTTATAACTTTATTTTTCAGCAAGGATTACACCCAAAAAGGTCACTGTTAAAATGGATGGTATGATACCAATTTATATTTGTTGAGCTAAATTTCCATAGCTACAACTCCGATGTTAGTCTGAACTAGTTATGTTTTATTGTGTTTAGTGGACAGATATAGAAATCACTTCTTATGATGACAGTTTTTAAAAGTGCTTACTTTGTCATTATTTGGACCATATAGTTTTGTTTTACTGTAATAGCTGTTGATTTGGATCAGGATTATAAATCACATTTATATATTTGTATTTCTATATTTTCATTATCATTTTTATGATGATGTGCAAATTAGACTAAATTCTGATTGGCTTAGCACTCAATTACTGTGCTTAGGTATAATTTTGACGTACTGGTACTTTACTTTACTATTACCATTTTAAGATAGTTTATACTACTTGTACTACTACTTTTCAATTAAATATTCAAAATATTTCTTCCACAACTGTTGATTGCTTTTACTTTGCTAATTGTTGATTTTAACTTATTTACCGGGTATATGTTGATTTTTTGGTGAACCTGCTCGGCCACACGGAGGCATCGTTGCAGCTCATGTGCCTGCTTCTGAATCGTCGAAGAAGAACACTTCCGTTTTCCTTTCGGATCCCGCCCCGCTCCGCCATCATGAAGTCCTGAACAAAAACGGATGAGAGTCGAGCAAAATGGGGATAACACGAACTGGAGATGAATTCCGCCGACAACACTAACGTAATGACAGTCCAAAGTGAAGCACGGAGCGGACCCGTGGGAATTAATGAATCAGTTTCCCATTGAAAACGTCCCAGGCAGCCCCTAGCGTTACGTTATTTAGTTAGCGTGTTGCTAACATCAGCTAGAGCGAGTTTCTGATTTTCTTTGGGAGACAGCTCTGCTACTAGCTGGCTGGCTACCGTTAGTTTAGCTGGCAGACGTCAGTCAGCTAGCTGTCACTTTAATTGACTGGCACTTTACTCGTGTCAAGTCGTGCAGACGTGCTAGCTGTCCAATTGACTGGGAGCATCAGGATGGAGAGGAGTTTGAGTAAAAGCATCGACAGACAGAATGTGGTCTGCTCGTGTTGAATAGACACACCAGTGCCGAGGAAAGGGGGGTGAGACCAATATTTTCCAGCCAGGCCGGCCGGTTAGCTAGCTCCAGAGCTAGCTACAGTGGATCCCAAAAGCCACGGTAAGACACATTATAAATTATTCAGCATGTGAAAGCAGCCGAATTCTCCCCTCTGTCTCTCTTTGCAGGGAGAAGAGTGCCTAGCATTATGAACTACCTCATTTTCAGATCCTTGAGACGTTGACATTGCCATGTAGGCTTGTTGTTGGCCTGCAGCCTGAACACCCAGCCATCCTTGAATTGTTGTTGTCTACTGTTGAATATATGTCATGCATTTCTTTGATGAGTCAAAGCAAAGATAGCCTAATTGACCAGCCAAGTGTAATAGCCATCTGGCTTGCTCAGTCAGTAGAGATGCACACTGTACATGACACTGATGGCAAACTCTTATCGACATAAGACACAAACTTCTCTGTCTCACCAACCAAGGACAATAAGCATTTTATTTTCCAGAACATGCACATGGAGCTCCCAAGATGTGAAATTGCATTTTAGAGAAATGATGTTGAATGAAACCACACAATTGGTGTGTGTGTGTGTGTGTGTGTGTGTGTGTGTGTGTGTGTGTGTGTGTGTGTGTGTGTGTGTGTGTGTGTGTGTGTGTGTGTGGAATAACTTCTCATTTTCAAAGGAACTATATGCTTCCTCTTTGACAGTATCAAAATGGCCTTCAAAGAACGCTTCATATTATTCATGTTCATTTTGTGTGGAAGTGTGTGGAAATACTGACATGAAGTTGTTCAGTTACTGACCACTTAAAAAATATGGAGCATGTGTTACATTTCCACATTAGCCCTTTGACAATATCCTAATGTCCCATGGTATACCCTGTGCCAGGCTGTTGTGTCATTTCGCCTTACCCTATAAGACCTAACGTAACTGAATTAATCAGTGACCAGTTTGCGCCTTTAGTAATATTTATTAGTTATAGTAGTTTAGTAACATATTTATTACAGAAGTTTGGCCCTGTTTATCCCATTGTGAACACCACTCCTTTGGCTATATTTCTATAATTGGCCATGAAACGTCTGATGACATTTTCAGAGAGATATCAAACCCTATAGTGGCACTAGAACAAAGGTGAAACTTGATAGGCAAATGGGCCTGCTAGACTGGTTGGCAGATTACTTTTATCTTGTAAAATTGGGCCCTGCTGTTGTCTGCTGTACGCTGTCTATTGTCTCACTGCGATGGCCATACTGTTGAGGGTGCGGGCTGTTGAAGGACCAGTGAATGACCAGTCACAATTTTTTTTTTTGTTAATAGTTGTGTGTAGATTTTTGAGTCCTTCTTTAACATGAGGGAGGAAATAAACACTGCATTTTCAGTAGAAAAATAGGTATTCCTTTACACCTCATTTACAGTTGGATCTACAGAAGCTAAAAGCTGCATGACATTATGATAATTAACTAATTTGGAATATTTCAGTGTTAATTGTAAATAGATACATACAGCAATTTTAAGTTTTGCCAGTATTCTTTAGCCTTATATTTCTGCTAGAGAGACAGATGGATGATGATGGATCAATGAATGGGTGGATGAATGGTCAATTGAAGCTGATCGGCACAAATTTCCATCCATGGAACGGGAGGGTTGCTGGTTCAAGTCCCCATATAGACCAAAAGTATGGTCCTCCTGGGCACTGCCAAGGTGCTCTTGAGCAAGGTACCGAACCCCTGACTGCTCGGGGTGCCTTTGCATGGGCAGCTCCCTCTGACATCTCTCCATTAGTGTGTAATGTGTGTAATAACAACAGAGTGAAAACATTGTAATTTCCCCTTGCAGGATTAATAAAGTATACATTCTTATTATCCATATGAGCCAACATAGATTTTCATGCATGCGTATAATGTCAGACTAGAGCATATTTATTTTTTCCAACAGATATTAATTGAGTTTAACAAGTTTGAAATCTACAAAAGAAAAACACATGCACATTAATATAAACAGATGCAATTAATAAAGTAAAGTTGTAACATGCATAGCATAGAAGTCAGTGACCATATTATCCAGGCGGCTCATGTTTCCAACGCATATGTTGGTAATCCTTCCAAAGAACAGACGCTCACGCAGTGTGTCTATTCCACTCACCAGGCGCTGGCCATGCCGTCGAGTGTGCGGGCCGGGAGCCTGAAGGACCCGGAGGTGGCTGAGCTGTTCTTCAGGGAGGACCCTGAGAAGCTCTTCACGGACCTGAGGGAGATCGGCCATGGGAGCTTCGGAGCAGTCTACTTCGTAAGTTGCATTGTTTGGGTCTGTAATAGTAAGTAGGTTCTGCTGTGGTATCCTGCTGCACCAATGGTATCCTCATAAATTGTAAATCTTGTCTTTCATCTCTGTCAGCTGGCCTCATAATATGAATACACTAGTAAACAGTTCAAAGTTACAATTTGAGCTGTATGAATTTCAGGTGCCAAATTAAATTTAACATGAATATTTATCAGGAAAGGGAATTAAGTACCAGATGATTAAAAACAGCTTTTTAAAATATCTGTTAGGTCAGGGGTTCTCAACTGGTCTCAACCTGTGACCCAAATTTTTCCATGGTCATTAAGTCGCGACTCACTTTTATAGAATTCAAACCAAGCAAATTTATTTTTCAAAAACAGCCTTCGAAAAGACACGTACATCATCTTTTTTTAAACATAAATACACATATTTACATGTGCAAAGTGCATTTCAGAGCACATTAATGAGAAACTGAGGAGGAACATGGCAACTGCATGGACAAAAGTGACTAAAATAAATTAAGTATCAAAACTGCACAAAATAAATAAGGCCACAAAATTAGATATTTAACTTCTATGCATATCTGTGCATTCAGAGAACATTAGCCTAGCAAGAAACTGAGGAGGACCATGACAAATGCATGTATAAAACTGAATAAAATATGAAAACTGCACTAAATATATATATAGCACAAAACAAGACGTTTTCACCTAACCTGTCATTTCTGTCCCTTTTTATCCTCAGTGTACGGAAATCCACATTTTAAATACCCAGGGTCACATTTGCACTTCGCCAGCTTGCCTCCGAACATCAACACAAATTTAAAGTGAACATTAATCGAATGATGGTTACCATGGCTACGGCGCTAGACTGCTGCACGGTTCTGACGCATGTCCATCAAAAATATTTTTTAAATTAAAAAACATTTCTTGACTAGCTGTCCACGACCCATCAAAATCCCTGCGTTAGATTTAGTTAACAACTAACACTTTGCTGATACGAATACATGTGTAAAATACGAATATGGGCGTCTAATTATTAGGCAAGTGACAATTAACCTAACTGAAAATTGCTTCTGTTCTTGATTGTGGTCTACTTTGAGATCATGGATAGATTTTCACTGACTGTTAGCCCTTGTCACTTTAGAAGTATTGATTTCTGTTAATATTTTGTGCACTCCTCAGGGCTATGGTGCTAGCTAGAGAGGCGTTGAGATCATTAATGTTGTTCAGTTTATCTTTAGAACAAGCCATTATAGACAAAGCTGAACTTTTTTAATTTGGCCTAATTTATCAAAACATTGTGTAATACAAATGAAAGTGATAGTGAAAATCATTATCTTCTCAAATGTGTTGATTTACAATATTTTTGTCTGCTGGTCGAGATAGAAGTTTGTCACTTTTTTGATATAGAGCCAACAAATCTATTTAATTAAAATATAATAAGCAATGAAAAAAATACTAATAGTGATTGTTAGTTGTAGCAGCTCAAAGCTATATCAGATTGTTGCTACAAGTGGTCAGCCCCCAAAAAAACCTTCCTCAGAGCTTGACAAACAAACCGCTGTTTTTCCCATCATTAGCTATGTTTCCATCGACCCGTTTTTATCCGAATTAAGTGATATCGAATGAAAAATGCCTTATGGAAACGGTAAAATCCGACTGAATTTCATGAATATCGACTCAAATGAAATGCGTTCGGTCTCATCGGATTTTCTCTTGATCGATATACGGCTTATGCGATAAACGCTGATGGAAACATTATTTGCCGAATAAATAATGAATTGCGATTAAGTTTTAGGTCATGTTATGGTTGCAACCCGCAATAAAACGAAGAAGAAGAAGTTTCAGTTCATTTCCGCCCAGTATTTCCGCTCTGTTTGCAAAACAAAAACAGATGTAAGTGGACAAACGAGGAGACGAGATACTTTTTTAATTTAATTTACCAGAAAAATATAACAGCTATTTTAGATAGCAAAAATCTAAGAAACGCCAACATTTATCAGGAGCTCGCGAAGGAAATGACCAACAGGTACGACAGGGACATTAAACGCTAAACTTGAAAAAGCTTAACGTGGTTTAATGTATCTAAACAACGATGATCATCACCAGATTTATCGTGGTTATATCTTGTCATGAACACTTAAGCCTGTCAAAAAAACTAAATCGAAATCCAACGGTTATAAAAGTTATCTCACGTTAATATTTTCTTCATCAGTGGCCGTATTAATGTTATTAATATGGCGAGGAAAAAGCTTAACGTGGTTTAATGTACCTAAACAATGATCAATCATCACCAAATTTCTCTCTCATATTACCCATCATAACCACGGAAAACTGTCAAATAATCTAAGCTTTTTCACGTTAAGCGTTTTAGAATGTCCCCTTACAACAAGCCGTGGGACGTCCTGCGGAGTAAATGGAAGGCGCTCAAACAGCGATACGCGGCTCAAAAAAGAGAGTTGTCTCGCAGCGGTGCCGGAGGGAAAATATAAGGCAAGTTCCACCTTTTTGATGAGCTGGATCATATCCTCAGCCAAAGGTCCATTGGAGCTTAGGCTATAGCTTGGCTTCTAATATTAACAACTACTTTTGTCTAGCAAAACTTTGTTTGCAAAGGTTCGCTTGAATCTTGTGCGATTCAGTTAAAAAATGAATGGAAACCCCATAAAATGTCTCAAATCAATTCGATATACCAATTTAATCGCAAAACAGCATGTGACGTCATTACGCACAGGTTTTTATTCGCTTTAAAGCTGTTGGATGGAAACACACTTTCACCAGCTTTATTCGCATGAATTTTTTTACCGAACTTCAGATAATTCGATTGACAAGTGGATGGAAACTTAGCTATTGAGATGTAGTTATTGTGGTGAATATTGCCTGGGTCAAAGTGGTTGATGGTAAGAAAAGGTAAGCAAAACTAAGGAGAATAGATGACAGACAATGGTGAGAGTGATGTTGCATGTCAGAGATGGTGTCTGTTAGACAGGAGGGAGAGTAGTGATGAAGGTCCTGCCAGTAAGAACACAAGGGGGACAAATCAGCTGATGATGAGCATGGTGCGAGTCAAGGACAAAGGACAAACTCGTAAGTGGTGGATGAAAAAGCTCTGTTTAATGAAGGGTGAAAAGGAGCCAGTCATGGATGAAGGGATCAGCGGAAGAGGGTAGAAAAGAAGAGGGAAGGAGGCTCAGCAGAAATCCTTGCTTTATGTAATAGTGATTTCTTTTTTGGGTCTGATGTAAAAATGGCTGATTAACCCCAGAGTTCTCAAGCATGAACATGTTTAAAGAACACTTAAGAAGACTTGAAACATGTAATTATTGTCTGTTGTCCCTAACATTACCACATTAGGCCCATGACATCCGCACCAATGAGGTGGTGGAAAAAAAAAAGCCAACACCCCCAAAATAATTTTAATTTATTTTGGGGGGTTTTCAGAAAAAATGGCAGGATATCATCAAGGAAGTGAAGTTCCTCCAGAAACTGCGTCACCCCAACACTGTTGAGTACCATGGCTGCTACTTGAGAGAGCACACAGCATGGGTAAGAGTGTGTGTGTGCGTGTGCGTGTGCGTGTGCTTACGTTTTTTGACGTATATTGATTGCACAATACACATAGGGCTGAAACGAAAGCCAATTCTTTGCATTGAAGCTTCATTTAATCCATATAACTATACAGCCCACTGTGTTTCACACGGATGATTATTTCTGTCACAGAATGTGCTTACAGACTGTGTACAGGTGACTGAAGAAAATGGCGTGGATTGCAAAATGGAGAAGGAGAGAGAAAATAGCGGGGGCGAAGAGAAAGGACAGACCAGAGAAAACGAAAGTGTCAAAAGTTTAGGATAATTTTAAAATAAACGAAAACACATCTGTGTGATTCTTCTTGTACAGACCACAGGGAGTCAAACAGCCTTAAATATGTGGTCAGAGAGAGACAAGAAAAGAAGAAGCAGCATTTTGCTGTAGAGTGTAGAAAAACATGAGAGATTGTTTTGTCAAAGCTATAAAAAAAAAGTGTTACAGGCAGACAGTCATTTCGATTTGGAGAGAACGTCAGTCACGTTAATGATTACAGTAGATAATTGTAATGTTTCGCAGTATTTCAGTGTTTAACATGGATGTGTTTACTACTGTTGCCAGGCAGCCTGCTTCTTCTCTACTACTTCTTGCTTATTCATAGAGTATTTTGTTTGTACGCCCTCTGGTGCCTTGACCATAAACGTCTCCTTGAAGTTTGTAGCCCGCGCGCCATCTACGGAGCCCCGCGCACGTTGTCACATGCTAGTATATCCGAACACTAGTATATTAACGTTACGCACCCAGTCCACAGAGCGGACCAGACACAAGGTAACGTTAGCATTTTATGTTAGTCAATACAATTGCTAGATCAAATGCCGGGTGCCGCGAAACCCGGGGACCCCAGCGGCCAAGGGCTGGTTAGCTGATAAGGTTAAGTTGTTCATTTTAGGAGACCTGTTTTTATTTTCTCTTTTGTATGTTTACTATTTCTCTTTAATAAAACAATGTCTTACTACTATGCAGAGGTTTTGGGTTTTACATCTGATGCAGACTGTAGGAGACGCTTCAACCTCCATTTTGAGGTGGACATGAGAACACTTTTGGGCTGTACCTGCATCCAACAACAGCCCTCACACGTCAATAAAGTGTCAAAAATTCCTTAACATGAAGTGTGCTCCTGGATTTAAGCCTCCCTAAAATAACATGCAGTTTAACACTCCCTCTGTGTCTCTCCTAGCTGGTGATGGAGTACTGCTTGGGCTCGGCTTCTGACCTCTTAGAAGGTAGGTAGGAAATAATAGAGACAAATGAGTAATTGAGACCTTGGCGCTAATTAATTAAGATTAAACTAATGAGTTAATTATTTTAGTCGTTTACCTTAACAATGCCTGATATCCCCAAATATCTCTCTTCTCCCAGTCCACAAGAAACCCCTCCAGGAAGTGGAAATAGCTGCCATAACCCATGGTGCGTTGCAGGGATTGGTGTATCTTCACTCTCACAACATGATTCACAGGTAACCCCCGTTCTTTTCTCACTATCCATATCTATTCGGCTCTCCTCCCCCACACTTCTTGTGACAAGAGACAAAACAAATACAGGGGAGAAAGCACAAACTGTGCTGCCTAAGATGAGCTTATGCAATGGTGTTTGTGCTCACACACTGTGCAGAAACACATTTTAGTGCATTTAATAACACCCCGTTCCGACCTTGTTTTAACATTCGTCCTGAGTGATCCCATCACAAGTGGACAGCTCTAGGTAGAGGTGAAAACGCTCTCAGGACGCATTGAGATTGGATCTCAAAAACCACGTTTGTAGGTGGTTCAGTGTCTTAGTGTCCACATTCTAATAGCAGTGAGAACGGGAGTGTGTCCTGTGTCCACATTAAAGACCGCCTACTCAACTGTGAGCAGAACTTCGTACTCATTCAAAGTATTTCTCCTATCACAGAAACACAGTGACTTTTAAAAACATATCATGTCAGTAGACATCCTTATGTCGGCACCCTTTTATATACTGTCTATGGTTGGCACACAGACAGACTGGGCAGCGCTTTTTTCATTTTTCACATGATTTATGTGAGAGGAACAACTGACATTTATAAACTCACATAACCAGACTTTGCAAACGGAAATGATGTCCATGTTTATTTGCATATAGAGCGGGAAAGTGAGATACGATTACAAGTGGTCACTCGGGACGCATTTGGAGACACGTTCTACGGACAGGTGAAAACGCACGTACCTAGAGCTGTCCACTTGTGATCAGATCACTCAGGACGGATATTAGAACCAGGACTGATATTAAAACCAGGTCGGAACGGAGCCTTACAATACATTTTCTCTCTTATATGTCTCCATTTGTTTTGTCTTCCTCACGATTTTCCTGACCAGTCATTTTCTCTTATCTGATCATTTCTCTCTCTCTCAGAGATGTGAAGGCAGGAAACATCTTGCTAACGGAGCCGGGTCAGGTCAAACTGGGAGACTTTGGCTCTGCCTCCATCGTTGCCCCAGCCAACTCCTTCGTGGGAACACCTTACTGGTAACACATCAGACTTATTCCTCATAACGTTGTCATCCTCGTCATCAGATGAGGAACGTTAATCCTTGTGGATTCATAAGAATTACACCAAATTCTGACCCAGCAAACGCTTGCACCGTGCTCATGTCCGTATTCATCAGCTTTCCCAAACAACAGACTTTTACTAAAAAAAAAAGCATCCCTGCTAATGAAAAATGTAATTAACCCCCCTGATGTTCTTAAGCTCCACTAAGTATGTCCCTGCATCATAATATACCTGGAAGCAGTTTTTAAAGTTGTAATCCTTAAGAGTCCAGTCTGGATTTATTTGGAGACAGTCCTATTTACCTTCAAGTATGTTGTTGACTTATGAGGATTATAATACAACAACAGGAGGATGTATAGACGGCAAACCTTATTATTCCTTTTCAACCTAGACAAAGGCAGCGTGTACCAGATTTACAGACCTTTTCCGGTTTTACCTTTCACAAAAGCCTTATGGCATTTTTATGGTCCTGCGGAGGCTCCATGCAGAGCTTTCGCTGTAGTCTACGTAAGTGGCCTAATGTTTATACTTGTGCTCTGGTGTGTGCGTTGAGCCGGCGTGTGTGTGGGGAGTGTGTAGTAGAGCGAGGGAGAAA
Source organism: Perca fluviatilis (assembly GCF_010015445.1). Classification (NCBI taxonomy): domain Eukaryota; kingdom Metazoa; phylum Chordata; class Actinopteri; order Perciformes; family Percidae; genus Perca; species Perca fluviatilis. Next base: position 16,607,139 of record NC_053132.1, on the reverse strand, counting down.
GTGAGAGAGTGACGGCGATTGGCTTCGGAGCGAGTACCTCTTAGTGAGAGAAACAAAGCGTCTCCCCTGTTCTTTCTGACCATGGTGGGAAGTCTGTAGCAGGAAAAGTTCACCCTCTCCTTGATTTCATGTTGTTGATGGAGAAGGAGAACCAGGAAATGAGTCGGGGGGGGGGAAATGCAACGCTACCAAGCCACGGCCGAGCAACATGTGTCGCTGCAACGTGTAGTTAAATTTTTCAAGAGGTGCACGTCAGGCTACGGCGTAGGGTCCGGCGTAGACACAGAGTGGTCTGCGGGGGTACGCCGTTGATTCGGCGCACTACCATAAAAAGGCCTTTAGGCCTAGGGCTTTAGTCAAAGTGGAATTAAAAATGTATTTTCAGATTAAAATCTTAAAATTACTTTTACTTTAGTGATTACCTTTTTACCCCAATCACAAAAAGAAACACCTTTCTCCTCTTACCCCTAATGTTATCTATTTCTGCAGGTAGCTTCAGTTTGATTTGCAATACACCAAACTTCAAATAGCCGACTACTCATCTCTGGCTGGCTGTGCTTGATTTATTGTCACACTTGTGAAACGAAAAGGTTCCAACAACGTGTGGCCGCCAGAAAGTCCATCTCATCAAATTCATCTAGTAGGGCTGCACAATATATCGTTTTTTTCTTCATTTTTTTTTTTAATCATCGCGATATCAACTGGCGCAATAAACGCATCGCGAAAGGCTGCAACATATCGCGAAAGACACTCAGAGATTTCTTTTTTGTGTTAGTTGAAAGAAAATATCAGCACTTTAAACTGTAACTGTCATTCCTTTTTTTTTAGTAATGCCTTTTCTCTTTAATTCAATGTTCAATTTGTTCAATAAAAGAAAATGATTGATGAAATGATTTCATTGTTTTAAATTCAACAAGCAATTTGTTGTATTTTAGCATAATTCTGAAAGCAGCAGAAAGGAAGAACCGAGTACACTTAATATCTATTTATCGTTATCGCGATATTCAACAACGTTAACGCATATCGCATATTTTCATCATATGATGCAGCCCTAATTTAAAACCTGCAGTAGAATGAAGTTTAAACTTGAACAACTGCATGGTAACTGAATGTTTCTTTTTTTTTTTCTTCCATTGACACACTGATCTTTATTTACATATTTGAATAGATATTTACATACTGTATGTATTTGAGGTGCTGGAACCAGCAAATGTTTAGTATTGTACTGTCAACTAAACCTTTCAGCACTACCTGCATATTTCTCACAGGGACATCAGACTCCACCATTCATTGGCAACAGGTTATTGTTGTTGTTGCAGCCTAACCCTTGTAATGTCCACATCTATTCATGTGGTGACAGTGAGCCCTGAGGTGGTCCAGGATCAAAGGAAAAGAGATGGAAAAGACTGAATTGCTTTGTTGTATCATCCTTGCAGGATGGCCCCTGAGGTGATCCTGGCCATGGACGAGGGTCAGTACGACGGGAAGGTGGATGTGTGGTCACTTGGCATTACCTGCATAGAGCTGGGTAAGAGATGGCCATAAAATTGTCCACAAGTGTGTGTGTTCTTTTGTGTGTTCACAAAGCTGAAAGCATCAAACCCTTTTCTTTGCTTTCTCCTCTCTTCTTTTTTTGTTCTTGCTCTTTATCTGCCACTCTCTGTCACGCTATGTCGTGCTTTGTCACTCTCTAGCGGAAAGAAAGCCTCCTCTGTTCAACATGAATGCTATGAGTGCCTTATACCACATCGCCCAGAATGAAAGCCCTGTGTTGCAGTCTAATCACTGGTGAGATTCCTAAATGTCCTTTTAGGCAAATAAGACTTTTGTTGTTGGTTTAATGGGCAAAGAGGAGCATTGTTACAAATGTTGCTTTTATAAAGTAGCTTCTAATGTTATCGAGGCCCTTTCGACGTGATGTTTTTCAAAGGATGGAGGATTGATTAAATTTATGATTTTACACATTTCCAGGAAGTCTACAAGAGGGTAAAACCATGGCTGACAAAGTGCTGATGAAGGAATTAAAATTGTAGAAATAAAATGAACTTAACGCTATGATGACAGTCAGAATTTTCAGCTTCGGTCTGTTGCAGTTAGTTTTACATTAGACCGTAAAGACAATAAAGTGTTTGTGACTTGGTGCCTGCAGATCACAGGGAATCAAGAAGCACATTGGTTTTATCATTTCTGTTCAATATAAACCCACCACAACTCCTGTGTGACGCTACTGTTTCACCCCAGTATGCAGTCAGAATCGGCAAATTTTGAAGGGTTTTAAATGCTTTGTAACATCCTGCAAAAAACTACTGTCAAAGAATAATTAATTAATTGATATTTTACTATGAAAACGTCAGCACATACAGCGTTTAAAAAGTATTAAGTAAGGCCAACTGAATTCATGGATCTGTGTTGAAGTTAGGTCATTTACAAGCTGCTTCATTTATCATAACATCCTTATGTTAATGGTGGTTTTATAATGACAATATTATCGTTTTCAGGTCAGATTATTTCCGCAATTTTGTGGACTCCTGTTTGCAAAAGATCGCCCAGGACAGACCTACCTCTGATGTGCTGCTTAAGGTACAAAGTGTTTGATTTTGTATATGAAGGCAGGCGGCAATGTGTGATTATCTCTTTGTTAGAGTTTTTAGCCAGGGAACTAATTGTTTGAAATTTAAGGAATGAATATAATTTGTATGTTCTAATAAAATAATGTGTACATTATGTGCGCCAATCTGCATATGTCATATATTATTGTATATTGTATTGTTTTCATTAATAACAGAAATCAAATTCAACAGATGCAAACAAATATATTTCATTCCTTTTTGTACACCAGGGGCCTGTTTCACAAAAGCAGAATATATAAATCCAGGATAACTGATAAATCGAGGCTTGACCTAGTCTAATCTGTGCATCCTGGCTTGGTGCGTTTCACGAAGGCCAAGCCAGGCTGAGGAGGAGCGACTAGGTCGAGCCAGGCTGAAGTAATTCAGATAGATGCGCGTCCACGGCTTTCCTCAAAAGACCGCGAGGTCGATCACAGATTTACTGATGCCAAAATGGAGACTACGCATTGTACATACTTTATACAGAGTGAGCAGCAGCTTCTTATGGAAGTATGATATCATGAAATACATTTGTATAAAAAAGAAAAACACACGACGCTGTAATGAAACAGCGAGAAGCGTGGCGAGACGATTGCGGACCGACTGAATGCGTAATTGTAGCCTAAATATATACATTAACTGACAACTGCTCTGAATTGAAACCGTCATAATCATACCATTCAAGGATTAGGCTACTAATCATTTCGCGCAAATTAACAGTTGTACTCTTTGCCTTAAAAGTAAGCAGAAGATAATGTTACTCAGGAAATTTACCATAAAGATCAATTTTCTACAACGCTAGAATATGATGCGTAAATATCTCTTTTTTCTTTTTCTCTCTCATGGGCTAAAATATAAATGTCCTAAGTCATATTAACTTCCACTGCTCGCGTTTAATGCAAAGTGTACAACTGTTCGTTTTGGCCCAATGACAGTGACTTATTGAATGGTTTCAGTTAAGAGCAGTAGTTCATAAATGTATATTTTTAGACTATCATTCAGTCTGTCCGCTATTGTTCGCCGCGTTTTTTTTTTTTATTTGATAGAGGACGAGTTTTCTTCTCTACATATTATATGCCTTGCTCCCTGTATATATGGACATAGAAAATAAAGACACTAAAGAACTTGGACTCTAAAATCTAGAAACTATGAAGATAATTAAGTGATAAATTCCATGCACACTGTAAACATGAATGGAACAGAGTGATATTCATCAGTTATTTCCCCAAATATAAGGTCAAAAACCATTGAGGTGTCCCTCTCCCTGTTGTCATGAATGCACAGTAGCCTACATCACTAGATAGTTACTGGTCCAGGGAAATGAACTTAGACTATAATTTGGGAGGACTGTACAATTAGGATATGTTCTTAAAATTGTACAATCCTCCCAAATTATAGTTGCAGTTTACTGGACAACACAAATTGTGTGCTAAGAATGCCAAATACAATGTACATGGAAGTGGAACAAACATGATACTTATTGTTAAAGAATAAAAAAAAAAAATGAATCAACCAAAATAATTCAAGGTGCATTGGTCAACTATAGAAATGTACAGCATTGTATGTATTGCCCTTAGTAACAGACTTCATTTAAAACACATTTGAAATTTGATCAGCCTTTTCTAATTATCTCAACAACTGCCATAATATATTAATTAAACTTCTAACAACAATATGAACATCAGTCTTCATACAGCAATATAACAGTAATAATGTCACATGAATAATTATAAAAATAATGGTCACAACTTTAAATAATAACAATACTTAAATGAACAGCAATATGCACCTGTTGTATTTTAATCCATGCTGATAACAATAGGTTAAAACCACTGCTGGGTGATCAGAAAAGGCTCCAGGATTAAATAAATCCTGGCTGTTAGCCTGGTCAGGAGCAGGCTAGCTGTACAGAATAAATCTCCATGGTGATTTATGTGCCTCCGCTTTCGTGAAACCGAATCAAGGCTTAATTCATCCAGGATAACTGGGAAATCCCGGCTTAATCCCTTATCTTGGTTTTGTGAAACAGGCCCCTGGTGTTCAAATTGAATTAGTTATTTCAAAATAAAGTGCTACCCTTTCTCTTTAGTTACAACCAGCTGTAAATAAATACTATAGTAGTCTCTGTTTACGTTTGCTGGTCCAGTTGACTTAAATGTGTGCTGGCATAACAAGCAGGTCAGCTTGTTGGTGTTGGGGAAACAAATAATTTGCCTTTGCCTAATATCAAAGGAAAACAGTGAGTGGAAGTGTAATGTGTGAGCATCAGTAGTTGTGTTTCCATTTACCTATTTTGACGCACATTTTGAAGTATTGCATTAGAAAATGTGAATGGAAAGATGAAAAAATTCAACAAAACTTCCTCAGTTTTGCAAAAATGTTACACTTGCTTGAGGTGGTTTTTGCCTTTGCGAAAAGAGTTCATTCGCTAAATGGGATGTGGAAACACCTTTAGCAGACATTTACTCACAGGACTAATCGGGTGTTTCCGCTGTCGGCATCCTCCCTGATATTCCCATAACGTGTCTTTCATGTCTCCGGACAGCATGACACATGGCCAATACTCGCAGACATTAAAGAACAATTCAAACTTGCTCAATTGAACCAAATTCCTGAAGACCTCTCCATTTCTCTCGTTCTGGGCTAGATGCGGTTAGATGGCAGAGGCAAATGTTTTGTTTCCGTCTAGCAACCTCTACTTCTTCTAATCCGTTTACTGGCAGCTTACTGACGAAACTACGTTGTTAACTCGCTCCAAACCACTTGATGGAAACACCACTAATTTGCATTTCTTTCATGATCTCAGACCCTCAGGATCCTGTGACTATTTTATTGTTCGTTCATTCTCTTAACCCTTCTATCCACCCAGCACCATTTCCTATGCAGAGAGCGTCCCATGACAGCTGTGATGGACCTGATCGCCCGCACCAAGGACGCTGTCCGCGAGCTGGACAACCTTCAGTACCGGAAGATGAAGAAAATCCTCTTCCATGAGGCACACAACGGCCCCGCACCAGAAGGAGGCGAAGAGGAAGAGGTAAGAATGGGAACAAGGGGAGCAAGAGGCCAACAGAGCTGTAAGGAGACATGAGGTTAAAAAATAAGTCTGGGAGGTCGTAAGGTTAGAGACGCAGTGACTGATGGATAAATCTATTACTATATATATAACTATATATATAACTATTATAACTATTGGCTTTCTTAATGTACTAACTAGGGATGTCCTGATCAAGTTTTTTGTCCCCGAGCCGAGTCCTTTAACACTGGGTGTCCAATCCGATACTGATTGTAGGTACCTATTTACCTAAATGTTGATTGAATGTGTATCTGACACATTTAAATAACAGCTGTAGACTACTTAATTTGGCAAACCTTATTTTTCACAAGCTACCTGATTCAAGTCCTGGTTGGAATGCTCGCACCGTAGAAACCTGCTGTCATAAATGAGAGCAATGCTGCAACACTAGCAGGCGAGGTTGACAAAACACAGTAGAGTACAGTAATGAAAGGATCACATTTGTTCCGCTTTATTTTAGCAGATAAAAATATGCCCAGATCAGCACCAATATTGATTCTTAAGGTCGCCTAGGGACTTCTTTACTTTAAACATTACAGTGCTTTGAGTGGTCTGATTTTTGTGTGCCTCAAAGTTGGTTATTGTGTCGTATTTCCTGCTAACCACGAGAATGACACAAGGACTCTTGAAAACACACTCATTACTTCTCATTTTGTTGTAAATGTGAGATTGAAATGGAAATCTCTCCAAACTTTCAGAAACTCCTAACCCTAAACTTCATAACGGAGTTCCTGTAATAATCCTAAAGTTCGTAGGAGTCTAGTTAAACAAAACAAAGTAGTATGAGCTGCCTTAAAAATGAAGCTTGCAAAAAAACTTATTTCTGAAGAGGAAGAAGCAAGTATCAGGGTCTGTAAGGAAAAACAGCTGGTTTCAGCATCCATCCTGCCTTTGTATTGTATGTGTGAATATATATATTGTGAACTTAGGGCCCCTTCCTCTCCATACAAAGGCCTTTGTTTGCATAAACATTTAATTCCAGTTAGTTGTTCCCCCGAAAAAGGAAATGAAGGAATTCTAAGAACGCAGGGCTGCACTTTTATAGTGTTGGCTCGTGTCTCACTGTTGGTTTGTTTCATATTTACTGTATGTCTGCTCAGAAGGGTTTTCTTAGGATAAACACATTTGTGTACGCTATAAACTGGTAAAAACACTTGCACCACCTAACAAAACGTCCTCTTTTTCTTTACCGTAAGGATGTGGAGCAGTATATGCTGCGCACCGGCACAGTCAACAGCATGGAGAGCTCCCACTCTTTGCCATCCATGTCAATCAGTGCCAGCTCCCAGAGCAGCTCAGTCAACAGCCTGGCAGACGGCTCTGACGACAGCGGGGAGATGGCCATGATGCAGGAGGGAGAGCACACCGTCACCTCTAACAGCTCCGTCCTGCACAAGCCCCTGGTCAGTCCAAATGTTTTCCTGTCTGTGGGACACCGTTTCACATAGAGCCTTTTCCTAAGATGTATATCATCATAATATCATAATAGAAATAAAATTTGTTTTAAGGTGCATAAAATCATCAGTGAGTAAATTCTGTAAAGGTATTGGAAGCATAACCCTTTCACTTACTTTTCACTTTGTCTTACTTAAATACTGGAGTTGGACAAACTTGTCAGGCCAATTTTACACATGCAAACTTGCGCCACCTACAGGAAATGGAAGGTAAAAGCCGTTTAGACCTACAGGTGCACTGTAGACACGTCGGTCTTTCCACCTGCAGAGTAGAGGGAGAAAGTCAAAACACAGCACAACAGCAAGTTCACCAGACCAACTGCTGAAGCTTCAGGTTTTGTTGGGCTGAGTGAATCTTCACTGAGCCAAAGCCCCAAATGAAGTTAATGCCCCTGTATTTGATATTTAATACTAGGATGACATTTAGCTAAAAGACTAGACAGTGGAAAATTCCTATCCTTATCCTAAACCACCACACACTTGTTTTTATAAATCCTTTCCCTCGCTTCTCTTTCCTCTTTTGCTCTGTCTTCGCTATGTAGAGCCACGACAACATCTATGATGATCCGTATCAGCCAGAGGTTGACCCACTACGAGAAGCATTGTCTGCAGGTGGTGGTGGAGGGGGAGGCAGCGGAGGAGGAGGGGGAGGAGGAGGAGGAGGAGGAGGGAGGCGTCGTCGAGGCAGAGACCATTTTGCCACCATTAGGACAGCCTCGCTCGTCACTCGTCAGATCCAGGAACATGAGCAGGGCTCGGCCCTGAGAGAGCAGATGTCTGGGTAAGGTGACACATACATGCCATTTATTGCTACAAAAGGAAGACAAAGACAACATGTTTCAAGTTTATTTGTATAGCTCCTAATCATACTTGCAATGTGAAAAGGCTTTCCAGTCCACACCTTATAAATATATAAAACGGAAACCTGTACATTTTAAACTTTAACAGAGAACAAATAAAACCTTCAGTGAAAACCTTGTTTGAAATAAGCGAATCAGAGAGCTTACCTTCCTTCTGGCTAACTTCATGCCCTGCGTCTCCTCACAGGTACAAGCGAATGCGCCGGCAGCACCAGAAGCAGCTGATGGGCCTGGAGAACAAGCTGAAGGCGGAGATGGACGAGCACCAGCTGAGACTGGACAAAGAGCTGGAGAATCAGAGGAACAGCTTCTCAATGGAGGGAGAAAAGCTCTCCAAGAAGCACCAGGCTATCCTTGAGAAGGAGGTGAGCTGGTGGAGGGTGAGTGACCCATAGTGAGAGGAGAGCAGAGGGTTGGATGAATACCAGATGCAGACATGTCAAGAAGGATTTCATCAAATATTACCCCACACACCGGGTGTGTGAGGCGCATTCCTAACCGGGCGCCCGGAGTGGACACTTGGGACATATTGATTTCAGCAGCAATTTGGTTATTGAGTTTCTAATTCTTCTTACTTTTAGACTAGTCTAAGATTAAACCTCTGTTTTATACAAATTATTCGTTAGGAAAATCCCAAACAGCTACCTGATATATAGTGAATATTCTATATTTTTTATCTTAAAAGCTCTGATGGTAACGAGATTGTGTTTTTGTTTTTTCTTTCAGACAAAGGCAGTTCTGACTGAGGAGAAGAAGTTCCAGCAGCACATACTGGGCCAGCAAAAGAAGGAGTTGACGGGTCTGCTGGAGTCCCAGAAACGGCAGTATCGCCAACGCAAGGAGCAGCTCAAAGAGGTGCTTCTAGGTTTTTCACCAGTCAGCTGACAACCACAAAAGTATTTGTGTGAGAATTATAGATAGAAACGTGGCTCCTGTCATGAATAAATAAAACCATTGTTGATCAGCTCGACCAGCTACTACTGGCACATTCCAATTTAACTCTATAAGAATTTAACTTCTATTTATTTTTACCATTAAAATGACTTAAATTAAAATGAATCCTACGTCATACTAACACTATACAAACAGCATTGATCTTTCAGCCTATTCAGCTAACACTGCTGTACTTTCTGTTCATTGCCTTTCATTTATTTCCACTCCAGGAACTGAATGAGAACCAGTCAACACCAAAGCGGGAGAAACAAGAGTGGTTGGTGCATCAGAAGGAGTGTCTGCAGCAGCTGCAGGCCGAGGAAGAGGCAGGCCTGCTGCGGCGGCAGAGGCAGTATTATGAGCTACAGTGTCGTCAGTACAAGAGGAAGATGCTGCTGGCACGCCACAACCTGGAGCAAGACCTGCTCCGAGAGGTACCATTTTATTAAATTAGATTGGCGTGTCAATGTTGGATCAGCAAATCAATTCTCCTAAAACCTATTTTAAGCAGCCAGCAGTCCAGTAGGATTCAATATTCAACATAGATTTGTAGAGAAACGTGTCCTGCGACAAGTTTCCTCTCCTCACGATATTACAATATCATTCCTGCCTCTTTATCATTCTCTATTCTTCTCTAGGACCTGAACAAGAAGCAGACTCTGAAGGACCTGGAGTGTGCAATGCTTCTACGTCACCACGAGTCCACCCAGGAGCTGGAGTTCCGCCAGCTGGGTTTGGTGCAGCGTACGCGGGCCGACCTGATCCGCACGCAGCACCAGACGGAGCTCACCAACCAGATGGAGTACAACAAGAGGCGTGAGCAGGAGCTGCGTCAGAAACACGCCGTGGAGGTCCGCCAGCAGCCCAAGAGCCTCAAAGTGAGTGAGGAGGGAGAGGACAGCGAGGCGGGGGTGGTAGGAGTAGAGGGGGAGGACGAGAGGGAAGGCGGGTTTGAAAAGGGGAGGGAGGTGCATGATGTTGAGAATGAGCTCGATGGAGCAGTATTGGAAGATGATGAAATGTGTGCGAGTGCCCCTGTGGTTAAAAGGAAAGTTGAGTTCGATGACAACAATATAACAAAGGGAGAAGATGAGAATGAGAGGGAGGAGTGGAAAGTCAGTGAAGAGGGGACAGTAGTGAGGGAAGTAGAAGGAGTGCAGTGGGAGTACGAGGATGATCCCAGTAAAACTGCACAGGTCGACACTGATGACGAGGAAGAAGAGGGCAGGGGCGTGGCCGACGGTTGTCCGTCAGAGTTCATCTTGTCCCTGTCCCCAGAAAAGAGACGACTCCGTGAGCGAGTGATCGATGAGCTGTCTGAGTTTTACTTCCCTGATGCTGCAGAGGAGCTGGACCCCGAACCCATCACTTCCCCTCCTCCCCCTCCCCCCACCCAGACTTCTTTCCCTTCACTCTTCTCTCACGCCATCTGCCTCCTCCTCTCCCTCTCTGCTGCTGCCCAGCCCTCCAACCTCACTTTGCTGCTACTCTCCATCTTCCTCCTCTCCCTCCGTCGCTCACCTCCTCTGCCCTCGGTGGCCTCTGTTCTTCTTTCCGCTGAGCTTGCCTTCTTGGCTCTCTTCTTCTCGTACCTCTTCCTTCGTTCATGCTGCTCTCTTTCTCTCTCCACATATCTGTCGCTCAGCCTCTGGGCCAACGGCCTCTTCAGTTTAGGACTCTCCCTCAGTTTGGGGATTTATTACATCCCCATGATTTTGATTTCAGCCTCCTTCCTCAGCTCTCCCTCCCTCTTCCTCTCTCTCTACTTGGTGGTGGTGCTGATTGTCAGGCCGGCCCGCGACTTCCTCCAGTATGCACCCCGCAAAGTCAACCGCCTCTGCATGCGCGTCCTTTTCCGTCTGCCTCGGCCCCTGTTTGCTATGTGCCAGTCGGTCCTGGGCGGTATGGCTGAGCGTAACCTCTATGAGATGTTTCCCAAAGCAGGGCGCAACTGGGGTGGGCGCCAGTCCAAAATCCCAGTCCCCCTAAAGAGCTTGCCTTTAGAGTATCAGGCTCGCTGCAGTAACACCTTTCCCTTGGCCAAGGGCCTCCTCTGGGTGAAGCGTTTCAGTAGACGCCCCCTCGGGGTCCTGGCAGACCTGGCTAACTCCATAGTGCTAAAACTTGCTGGAAAGCTCCTTAAAAAGCTTCCGCTCAGTGTCTGGATCAGACTCCAAACTCTGGGCCTCTTGAAGAAGGAGAACCCAAGCAGGCTGCCCCGACTGCTGCCCAGGGAGGTCAGAGAGAGGAGACAGAGGGAGAGGAGGGGGAGAGAGAGGGAGAGACAGAGAAGGCAAGAGAGGTTGTTCCGTGAAGAGGCGAAGTGGGAGTGTGGGTTGAGGCGAACATCATCTGGAAGGTTTGTCAGGAGGAAAATTCGGCCGTGGAGATAGCAAGAGTGTGAGACAAATTGAAGGAAAGTGAAACATGCTGGTAGTGTGGGAGTGTCTGTGAGCGTGATCATGCTCTTTGTTCCATTGTTCAACCATCGTTTGTGTGTCTCTCTTGTTACATAACTCCCCAAATGGTTTGTGGTCACATTTCTTAAAGATGAGACCTATTTGACCCTGCACACATACATCTGTACATCAGGCTGAACGCGATTTTGGCTGTTGAAGCTTTTCCAAACAGGCGTACATCGTGCATGTGTGCACACAAGCCGTACTGTTGATTCAGTGGGCTCTGCAAACGTAAACATGCAGCTGAACCCTTTGTTACTGTACCAAACCCAGTGAAGTTTTCATTATTGTGCTTTTTGTAAAAGTTTTTTTTTTTTTTTTTTTTCTTTTCATTATTTTGCTCTTAATTTGTAAGACAAATATTTTTATGGTTATTTTTAAGACCGGTTTTGTGCAATCTTTTGTTTTTCTTTATAGTGGTCTTATTTTAGAGGGTGCACTGTTGTCTCAGTACTCAGAACAAATATTGCAGTGTTGCATAGCTTCATGGCTATAATTTCACCCCCCAAAGTGGAATACTGTGAAAAAAGCAACAGAAAAAAAACTTTGATTTCACTAACACCACCCTGAACACTAGCCCTCTGTCGGTATAAAAGTGCAATAAACAGCTGAACAGAAAGATGTGGGACCACTGTAGGACATTTGATATCACTGAGACATGTAGTTTCTCTGTTTAGAAGTCCAAGTGGGAAATAGTTAGCGGAAGGTCCTAAATATAAAGTTTGGGGCCATTTAGCTGGAATAATAAGCCTGTCCAGCTCAATTGTTTCATGTTAACACATCATTGGATATTATTTACAGCTGGTGAAATCATCTTTCAGATTCTAGTTAGATATACTATTATTATTGCCCTTTATGCAATACTCTTGTTATGATTTACCATGTAAACATTCAGATATTTCCCCCATAATATTCCTTTTAAATGTGCAGCAATTGAGTGCCTAGTTACAACTGTGTGCACAAATGTTAATATCTCTTGTGAAGTGACGTATCTGAAATTTATAGTGGAAACATAAGAAAGCAGGATATACTTTGGAGTAGGGAAAAGTATAATTTAATAAAAAACTATTTAATATTTTTAATGTAGCTTAATTTATATGAAGCCATATAGCCAATCATTTGAGACATATAATCAGAAAATAAGTCCAAAGATTGATGCAACTACTGAATGTGAAAGTTTGAGCAGATCACCATCATATGAAAAGAAGATATCCCCTAATAGCAGACACCTCTTTCATTTTGCACTGTCCCAAAGACCATTATAAAAAATAAAAATAAAAGTGGGAGAACAGATCACTTTAACGATCATTAAAAGTTTAGTCAATGAAACCTCAAAAAAAAAAAAAATGCAACTTCCCAGAACCTAACGGGATGTCTTCCAATATCTTGTTTTGCACAATCAAAAGTCCAAAACCCAAAGATATTTAGTTTACATTGATACATGACGGGGAACAACAACAAATCCTCCGAAGTGAGGAGCTGGAACCAGAGAATGTTTGGCAATTTTTTCACTATTTTTGCTTAATAGATTACTTCAGCTGGACCAAAAAGAAAACTTGACATTAATTGAATGAAGTTTAGGAGAAATGTGCAGTTGTCACATGCCTATATTTGAGAGTATACACATTGTAAAATGTGCATATTTGCAAGGGAAATCTGGTTAAGAAGAGTAAAATGCATTAGTGCCTATACTTGCTAATTATGTAGGGAAAAGTGCCCTGTGCTGTATATCACAGAAGGAGGACATTTGAGCCATTTACATGGAGGAGTATTGAGTAGGAAAACCTGTATCTTGACTGTATTTGACCCAGGCAGATGACAAAAAGTAGGGCACTTTTTGGGGAAGTCTACCTTTTTTTAAAGAACGTTGTTTTATTTGAATGTAACTTATTTGCCATTGATTTTAAATTTGTGTTCCAGTATCAGTTATTTCCTGTTCCTCTGTGTATGTTTACATGTTTGTAATCTGTTTTGTTGTGACACCATTTCTACAGAGTTATATCACCTTGAGTTTTTTTCTTTTATATTTTATTTATAAGGCTAGTACTGCATTTGGTTTGGCAGCCATTTTGTTGTCCTTTTATTCTCATTTTTAGCTGCATGAGTGTTGGCGTACTGTATGGCTGTGTGCTCGCAAACGGCAAAATATTTTGTCATACTTCCAGATTTTTTTTTCTTTACACAAAAAAATAAATTATTTTGTGTGGAAATCATTGTCTTGTTTGTTTTTATGATTTTTGTTTCCATTATTTCCACGCTGTCTTCATTTGTTTACTTTTTATGATTTTTTATTTTTTTTTGCCAATCTTATTGTATTGAAAGATCCCTTTTATCATTTTGTTGATCATCATTCCTCCCGTATCACACATTTTATCTCTGCTGTCATCTGTGGTGCCTAACATAATGTTCTGTGACTTTGTTTAGTAGTATTTCTAATCTAAGGTTTAAATATGTTTAGGGATGTTAACTGATGGGTATATAATCATTATAGGCCTCATACAAGAAGGATGTGTTATTTGAATCCATGTTTTTTAAGCCGAATCACAACTTTAATTTAAAGTGCATGAAATTAACAAACTTAATCATCACACAGAGGTGTGTCTGAATATGTTAAACTATAAACCTTCATTCTTAATGATAACTTGCACAAAAAGGTTAAATAATATTGTAACCTTTTTTTTTTTTTACTTTTAGATGTCAATGCAGATTAATCACTTTTTTGTTATTACTGTTTTCTGAAATTGTAGGTTTGTTTATATCTGACATATTTCTGAACATTAGGTTTAAACAGCCCTGTTCAATAATTATCACCTGACGAAAAATGCACATCTGCATAGCTAGAAGCCAACCTCTAAATAAATGTAAGAAAAATACCCTCTAAGAGTAAACAACATTTCATTTATTTGTCCTTACATAACTAGGAATTATATTACAGGCATTGACTGAAAGTGGCCTTCATTGCAATAAAATAATTGGATCCATATATATAATCACAAAATGTTAAAAAGAATGTTGTTGCATAAATCTACAGTAGTCATGCAAACCGATTTATTTCCCCCCTTACTGAGGAACCTGAAACGGACACATGCATATTGTCCGCCACTGTCAAGCGGGGAAAAAAATGCACAAATAAGAATTTAATGTTAGCAGACATCTTGGATTCATTGTATCGATCACTGTATGAATATAACTCTTATAAAATGAGCACAGTCCTTTTAATTTGAAATCAAGTATACTACTCCACAATTGAAAATAATTATTATAATACTATTTAGTAATATTTCAGCAAGATTGGTCAGGCCTTCCTATAACAATGCTAAAATAACGTGTGTACCAAATGAGTGGGCCTGAGTCATTTTACCGTGATGCTGTCACTGTCAAAGATTCAACATTTGACAGGTATTTATACTTTTTAAAATTACATTTTTACCATCAGAGTCGTGTCAGCATTTTGGTAACAAAATTCATAGCAAGTCGTTACAAAATGTCTTTTTCCCAGTGATTTTCTGTTTAACATCCATCTCCATGTTCATTTATAAAAGCACAGGAGCACTTTAGCCCAGCTGCTTCCTTCTCTGTCCTCTCTCCTCCAGTCCAAAGAGCTGCAGATTAAGCGCCAGTTCCAGGACACCTGTAAGATCCAAACCCGTCAGTACAAGGCCCTGCGCAACCACCTGCTGGAGAACACACCCAAGTCGGATCACAAGGCTGTGCTGAAGCGGCTGAAGGACGAGCAGACTCGTAAGCTGGCCATCCTGGCCGAGCAGTATGACCACTCCATCAATGATATGCTGTCGACACAGGCTGTGAGTAAGGCAAGGAGACGTCATTCATTTCACACTCGCACAACACCACCAGTGCTGTCCCTGGCCCGGGGGGCTGGCCTACCCACCTGCCTGCCATCCTGCACGCCAACAAGCCTCCTCCTGGTACCTCAGTGGTGATCTCCACCCAAACCCACATTTCCCAGTTTTATGTTTTCCTCTACAATCCTCCAAAACGTCCTTTTCCCTGAATTTCTCGGATTAGAAAATTTGTTCAGAGGATGAATGTTAAAGAAAATGTGTTTGAGGTTCAATCATGTCTCTGTACCGAGGCTTTATTTTCCACTTCACAATTACATTAACTATAGCTCGTTGAACCATAATGTCAGTTTGAGATGAGAACGGTAGATGTGGATCTTTGTAGTCCGTAGGGATTAAACATCTCTTTAAATTCTCTAATTGCTTTTACTTTATTCTGCATCATAACAAAATTACAATACAGTCATATGTGTTATTTTGATTTAAAGTGCTCATATTATGCTTTTTGGCGTTTTCCCTTACCTTTCCAGAGACGTCTGCCCTCTGCAGATCCTGTCACACTGTCCAAATGTTGGTGATACAACTAATAACCAACTTTTATACAAGTGCTTTCCAAAAAAAGTATTAAATCAGAAGAAGGATTAATAACTCTTTTTTTCCTCTGGCAGGTGCTTACAGAGTCAGTGTCTTACATATTTAACTAAGAATTATATGGAGATATTGAGAACCCCATACAAGTCTTGAAGTGCTCATATTATGCTTTTTGGCTTTTCCCTTTCCTTTATTGTTATATATATTTTTTTGTGCATGTTATAGGCTTCCAAGTGAAAAAGCCCAAAGTCCACCCCAAAGGGACTTACCATCTTCCAGAGAAAACACTGTTCACAAACTGCTCCAAACACTTTGTAACCCGCGTTATAATGCTCGCCTAGCTGCTACCATGGCATGCCCTCATACTCTGCTTCTGACTGGCTAGCAGTCCTTACTATGCATGTGCAACTCCAAACCAAGATTGGACAGAAGTAAGATGTCTCACTCTGTAGCTAAAATAGAGAGCTCAACACACAGGGTGAAAGGAGGAGCTGCAGAAATGTGCAGTACAACAAATATATGGTGTTTTCTGAAAATGAAACCATGTAAACCTATTCTGGTACAACCTCTAAATACAATTATGAACCTGAAAATGAGCATAATATGAGCACTTTAAATTAATTTATATTTACCATAATTTTGTCAATTGCCGATTTCAATACTAATGTGCCATTTTGTAAAAAATAAATGTTAAATTTACATATTAAGGTTGAAATCAGGGCTCAATGCAGAAAAATGTCCCCTGTAACAGTAATAAATAAATAAACAAACAAACAAAAAATGATTGAAATTATAACAATGAAAAGAAGCAAATCCTCACATTTGAGAAGCTGGAACCATGAAATGTATTTGCACGAAAAAACACCTGAAACAATTATTAAAATACTTACACTTCAGTACAGTACTAAGTAAATTTACTTAGTTACATTCCACCACTACTTAGGAGGGTTTTGCTTTTTAAATAGTCAAATATAAGCTTCAGCCCCCGCCCCCACTGCCCTCAAAGCATGGGACTCACTCACACCCAAATCCCAGGCTTTGAAGTGAATGAAACATAGTAGGAAGAGGACGGGACATAATGAAACGTCTCGTTCCCTTCGATGACATAATATCCCGGTGCCACTTTAATTACCTCACATGGCAGCATGCCACGTAAGCCCAGTAAGCCAAATCCCTGCTGCCCTTGTCTGTCTGCACATGTACTCATGCTGTGGTTTAAGTCTCAGTGGGAAGGTTTCCCACTCACTGATTAAACTCAAGCCTTTGGTCAGAAAAACTTTTTTTTAAACAAATAATGTCTTTTGAATCAAAATGTAATCAGTTCCCTGGAGCCAGGCATCTCTCTCTCTCACACACACACACACACACACACACACACACACACACACACACACACACACACACACACACACACACACGTCAAAGTAGTGCAACTGCTGTGCAACATTTTGTCATATTATACTGATTTATTTAGATAACTGATATCTGAATAGTCAATATAACGCTTCATATCCTATTCACAAACCCACCTTCAGTGATACATTTAGTTGATCAGTAGAATATGCACTGAAGTTCGTAATTTTAAATTTTTTTTATTTAGGATCCCGATTAGTTGTTAACGTATTAACAACTATTCTTCCACAGGTTGTGGTTGTGATTTTAATTTGACAATTTCTCACATTTACACTTAATTAGATGTTCGCTACCTACCATTGAATGGAACATAGACAGGCCCAGACTGATCAAACGTGAGTTACCTGGACAAAACACTCCTGAGCATTTCCTCTCTCTTCTGCCTCTCCCTCTTGCTTCTTTGCGTTTGTTAAACTCTCTAAACTTTTCCTCGACTCTAAAGCACAATTTGTTGCCCATACAATCGTGCCAAATCCATTTTTCATGCCATTTCCCTCTTTTTTTATTTATTTATTTTTTTCTTCTGTCTCTTAGCTGCGATTGGATGAGACCCAGGAAGCGGAGTACAAAGTGCTGCGGATGCAGCTGCAGCAGGAGCTGGAGCTGCTTAACGCCTACCAGAGCAAGATCAAGATCCACACCGACACGCAACACGATCGAGAGGTCAAGGACCTGGAACAGAGGGTGTCCATCCGTCGCGCCCTGCTGGAGCAGAGGGTTAGAGTCTTTGGCACTCACTTCTATGAAAGCAAAGCTCCTTAACATGTAGTAAAACCCTCTGGTGAGTTTTAGGAATCCAGTTGGGCTTGCAAAGAAGATTGTAAACTGAAAGGTAACAATATAACTTTTTGCTGTCCTATGTTGAGACTTCTACAATTGACTTACAACAACAGCACCTTTTTAATAATGGTTTTCACCACAAGGTCCTTTCAGTAGCTGTTCTGGAGCCTTCAGTCATATCACACGATCTTCCCCAGTGGGTTAGGGGTTACGCTTTAAGGACTAATAAAGATTGTCTGATTTGATCAAATAGACCCTAACTTGTGGTGAGATTGTTTTTGTCGAGAATGAAAAACGAGTTCCCGAAGAGTTTCACGTTTGCAAATCCCAAATCTTGACTCTTGGATTCAGAAAATATTTATACACCTTTTAATAATGCTACAACTTAAAGACAAATGACGTGTGCTTTCATGTGTATTCCCCTGCTCTTTTCCTAGATCGAGGAAGAGATGCTGTCCCTGCAGAATGAGCGGTCAGAACGCATCCGCACCCTCCTGGAGCGGCAGGCCAGCGAGATCGAGTCCTTCGACTCTGAGAGCTTGCGTCTGGGCTTCAGCAACATGGCACTGACAGGCATCCCCAGTGAGGCCTACCCCATGCAGGGCTACTCCAACATCCCGCCCCCCAGCTCCCGCTCCGCCGGCCACTGGAGCCACGGCATCCACCCGCAGAGCGTGCCCCCGCAGCAGCACTCCCGCCGCAGCCACAACAGCAGCAGCAGCAGCGGCATCGGTAGCAGCAGCGGAGCAGGGGACCGCCGGGGCGAGTCTTCCTCTTCCTCCCATGCCCTGGGAATGGCCCTGGGGCTGGGCAGAGAAGGGAGGGAGGTGCACCACTCGTCCCGTTCCTCCGCCTCCTCTTCCTCCTCCTCCTCCTCTTCTTCCTCCCACCACCAACGCCACCACCTGCCCCAGCACTACCACCACCAGAGCACGCCACAGCTCTACCGCGAGCGGGAGCGAGATCGAGAGAGGGAGCGGGAGAAGGAGAGGGAGCGGGAGTGGGCTGGAGTGCGAGGCTCTGGCGGCGACCTGGCCCACCCACACCCCCTGCCCTTCTCCCATCACCTGCCCTCACGCTCCTCCTCTCAGTCCCTGGCCATGCTACCTCCCCCACCGCCCGCCCCTCCCTCCATCTCCGGCCCGTCCTCCTCTTCCTCTTCCTCCTCCTCCTCGCAGGGGGGGATCTACTCCGGCGGCGGGCTGGGTGTGCGCGGTGCCCCCAGCTTGTTGGCCCTGAGGAACAGCCCCCAACCTCTGAGGAGGACGGCTTCCGGCGGAGGGCCTGGAGGAGCCGGGGGCAGCGACGGCGTCCTGAGCCGAAGCACCTCAGTCACTTCGCACATCTCCAACGGCTCCCACCTCTCCTACTCTTAAAAGGCAGGGTGGTAGCACGAAGGGTGGGAGTGATTTAGGAAGGTAGCTTTCACAGGTTGCATCTCAATACTCTCAGCTTGCCACCTTGCCTTGTGTCCTTCCTAGGACTGATCTCTACTCTCAGAAAAAAGCTACTCAGCTGAAATGCAGAGGATTTAGGGATATCACCCTTTCCTCACAACGCACAGTAAGGCAAAGAGAGGACAAACTGACATTATTGAGCTGCACCCTGCTCCTTTAGACTCAGGGTGGGTAGAGAGGTGTTCTCCCATTCTCACAGGTATAAAAAGGGAGGGAGGAATGTAACCACCTGTAATACCACTAGGTGATAATAGATTTTTTTTTTATTATTATTTTAAAGAGGAGGTTTTTGTTTAATGTTTTTATCTTTGTTACTGCCTGTATAAAAGTGTGACAGGAAATGTGAAAATGTTCTCCCAGAGCTGCAGAGAGAGGGGACAGCAGCCATGTCTTCTTCTATGATGTTCTATGCTGGAATGGAGAAAGAGAGAGGATAGGGGGAGGAAAAAAAGGTGGGTTTTTTGCATTGTGTATGTACTTGTATGTAGTCTGTAGTGTCCAGGTATATCTAGCAAGCACTCGTAACGGTGGCTCCAGAAAATAAAAAAGGGGGAGAATCACATAAGATGGGTTAGTCTCCAGCCTGCTGGGGGATTGGAAAACACTTTTTATTGATTTACAACTGTTGATGTTTTATTGGTTTTTTTTGTATTAAGTGTATTATAACAAAAACACAAAAACAAGTTGCTTGGAACGTCACCAATGCCTTTAAGGGGTTCTTAAAGGGATGCCGTGCCATCAAAAATTGTATTTGATGACTGCAAGATGATTTAAAAAACAGAATGTTTGTAAAGGCAAGAGACTGAAAAATTCTTTTAAAAAATGCAGCTGGGATGAGGAGAAACATTTGTGAGGACATGTAATAATACAAAAAAAGCTTTCTGGCATCCATGACATATTGAGTATCCAAACAACATAAGTGTCTATGGGAGTCACTCCAATGCATGAGATAGATGTACGAAAAAAAACAAAAAACATTTGTAAACATGACCAAACCACATTTGAAACGTACTGTACCTGTCCCAAGTTTCACTGGCATTGAAGATCACTTGTCCCACATTTTTAATCTTTACTGTACATATTTATGGGAATATTTAAAACAAAAACAAGTCATTGGTTTTATAGAGTAACAAAGATAATGATAGTAATTTTGATATATTCAAATGAGTATTGAATTCAAGATTTAGAGCGACAACGTCAACTGCATTTTCTAGGTGTCGATATTACCATAACTAATCCTGATGTAAATGTTGTTGTAATCATGTTCACATTTTTCTGGCAAATTAGAAAAGGGCCCACTTTTGACTGTAAAAAAAAAAAAAAAAAAAAAATACTGTTGTCAGGTACGGTGTGTGTTCAAGGTATTAATGATTATTAATAAGGGATTATTAATAATTGTTAATGATTCATGTATGTGTGTCGAGCAGTAAAGTTACTAGTTATATTGCCACATTTCTTCAGACAAAACTATAGAATTTTAAAGACACTCTTACAGCAGCAACACCCCCCACTAATCACATGATCTCTGACCTCCTCCTCTGGACTCTCATAGAAAAAAAAAAAAAAAGAAGAACAAACGTTTTTACAATTGGGCACTGGAATGTAAATGCTGGTTATCATTTTTTTTTTTTTGTTCTTTAGTGTAGGAATAAGTTTCCACACAGATGCTCTTAAAGGAAGCCTGGAGAAAAAGCGAGGAAGAGAGACGTGCACAATCCTAATCTTACTGCTGAAGTTTCCAGCATGCAACTGGTGTGTGGAGAAGAAGAAGAAGTAGTAGTGAGAGGATGGGTGTCGACTGAGCTGCTGTGAATGTGCACCCTCTTGTGCCAGCACAGCAGCAGTGACCGCAGCAGCCCGTCCTCGCAGATAAAGACACCAATCAGTGTTTCATGGGGATGCTTCTGAAGGTTCGTTTACTTACTTAAAGGTCAGAAGTAACTGGACTTTTGTTTTTATTATTTGAAATGGAGAAAAGATAATCACCCTGCTGTTTGTACAACTCAGAAACACCAGCTCAAGACAATTCCCTGTGTAACCTTCTACTTTATGCTCGGTTGGAATCTCAGTGCATGCATAAACTCCTTACAGTATATAAACTAAGAATGGCGGGTTTCAGGACGGCCTTTGTGTCGAGGGGAAATCTGTGTGGTAGTGTTTTTAGACGGGTTGTTGTTCGAGAGCAGGGAGTCTCAGTTCCTGCATCGTATGCCCGGATAAAAGATGAAGACAAAGAAGCAACACAGGCTCATCTGTGATTTGCAGAGTTTTCGGGGGTGGGGGTGGGGGGTATTCAAGTTATTCCAAGCAAGGAAGAAGGTTCAACACATGTATTGGAAAAGAAATGGGGTGCTTTAAAAAGTAATAAAAAAAAAAAGATAATAAATTGATATCAACACATTAACTTGAGTCTTGAGTTGATGTACTGTACTCAGATGGCATTATCATCGGGATGTTTATTACATGGCTGCAACTAGTCAGTCATTCGATTAGTCGATCAATCTCCAGTTTCTCAGATGTGAATATTTGGTGGTTTTATTGAACTTAAATATGTCCTCTGGTTAATGATGTTAATGAATCATAATAATAAATATGTCAACTTGGGCTTTGGAAAATTATAAAAGGACATAATTATAAAAGGACATTTTCGAAAATGTTATGGACCAAGTGATTAATAAAGAAAATGAAAAGAACAAAAATTAATTATTTTCTATTTGGTCCATAAAATGTCAGAAAGTAGTAAAAATAATAAATAATATAATAAAAAATGTTTTGTCCAACAGTCAAAACCCCAAATACATTCAGTTTACAGTCTTTAAAAAAATCTATCAATATTCACATTTAAGAAGCTGGAACATGTAAATTTGGGAGATTTTAACAAAAAATTACTTAATCAATTATCATTTTGTCTTATTGATAAATGCATAATGTTACAATCAGCCAACGCTAACCTGGGCTCGTTACCCAAAGGCACGCAGCTGGTAAAGGTTAACCTAGCTGGGAACATTAATCCCCCGGTCTCCTTCTCCCTACATGTTGCGTTCAACATGAGAATGAGACTAACTTGCCCGGATGAGTGTATGTTGTTCCTCCTTCTAGAGGACTTTGTGCTATGTTAAACTGACTCACCCAGAACCTGCATGGTTTTGCGTCTGAAGATGGCTGCTTGCTCCGGTGACCATGACATATAGTCAGCTCCGTCGGCATCTTCACCGGGCCAGCCCCGCTCTTCCTCGTTGTTGTAGTTCAGGTTTTAAAAGGTGTATTTACAAGTTTGTTACATGGGAAAACATGTTTTTCCGCATCTTTGTCTTTAAAGCAACACCAAAGATTCTTTTGAACCGTAAAATAATTTTTCCAGAATCATTTCGGTGGTTCGCCAACTCGTAACAGGGTGAACGGCACTTCTGCATTCGCTTTGCGGCCCTCTATCTGCTAAAACCGCACTAAGCAAGTTTGCCAGATCGGGTAGCGGATCTGTAGTTCGAATGAGAACGGTAATGGACAATTCCGCTTCCAACCTGTAGGGGGACCGAACAGGAAAAGTGCTTTGGTGTTGCTTTAACAGTGTTCTCCGTGTGGTAGCATCTGGTGTGCAGCCGTCCGCTTCCAGCCGTAAACGATCTCCTCAATCATTCGCCTCATCCTTCCCCACGCACCTGCGAATCTGGCTTATCACTATCGGCATCACACATGCTCGCCCCCTCATGTCACATGTCAGCATTTACCCTCAGCTACTCAAAATACACTGATTTCATAATAATAATTTAGTTTTTTATTATAAATTCCCAAAACTTGGAGGTATATATAGTTAAGAATACCATATATTATAAACAGTATATTTGTAGGCTATATATATTTTCTTAAATAGGCAGTATATCTATATTTATGCACAATAATTCTCATCTATTGTGTATGCATCCTGAGCTGCTATTCGTCCTGTGTACTATTTCTGACTGTGACATCATTATTATAGGCCGACTGGGAGGATCCGCGCGCACTGCCCTTTAAGATGCGTCTGTCATCTCGCCGTTAATGGAAAGCCTTTCTGGCTGTTTTCTGCCGTGCATGAGATCTGTTCCAGCTGGCCCGGGCAAGGAGAACACTACTGTGGTGCATTTTGTGTCGGCCGACATACCCAGAAAGGAAGGGGAGAGGATAGGCCACGCCGAGGGAGACGGAAATGAGAGGGGGGTGTCCAAAGAGGAAACCCTATCCCTTTAAGAGCAAGTGGGACATAGCGGTGCGAGAAAAGGAGAGGAGGGGGAGAAGAAAGAGGAATTAAAAAAGAAAAGGAAGAAAGAGACAGGGAGGGAGGAGGGAGAGCGGGCGATAAAAAAAGAAAGATGACATCCTCGCAGCTGAACGGCCGAGGTGGAGCGATAGGCTGCGGCCCGGCGAGAGCGCCGCTCGCCGGGGTCAGGGCTTGAAACCAACAACGAGGCTTCGACAAACACCCGATTGGCCTATTGAGAGAAATCGGAAAAATAGATTCATAAATTAAAAACAAAGCATGACCTGCTGTGCTACCAGATACGTGTGTTATAACCCATATTTGTTCTCTTGCGTAAAAAGGCATTTATTTCAGGTAGAATGGTTTATGTTTAATGCGAAAGTGTGATACTGTAATATACGATTTTTGTTCTGTTTTTTTGAAAGCAGTTTTGTTGCGCGATATTGCGTTTGAGTGAGATTAATGTTGAGTGAATTAAAGTTAGAAACCAAAGTGAAAAGAGAAACGTTATTTGTCCTGGCCTGCTACACTACTGCAGCCCGCGTTAGTCAACAGCTGCGTGCATTTTAATTGACAGCATTAGGCTACCTCAATGAGAAAAACATATTTTTGCAGACGACTTTATTCACGTTTCTGAAGAAAATCCAGAAGCCCGTCGTTTTTGCTGCAGAACAGGCGACTGTTAGCGCCTCAATCACCGGTGGGCCGATCAAAACCATGCAAAGGCTGCCCTCCGCGACCTCAATCAGGAGCTGACTTTATAATCTCCATCGCTGTGCTGCAAAATGGATGCTGCTTGGAGCAATTTTCTCTTCCAGGTAGGCTTGTTGAGCAGGCATTACTGGCCTCTTTTTCTGCTCTCATTTTTACTGCGCGCATTTTCTCACAGTGTGTGTCCAGCAGTCCTAAAGTCCTCACATCTCGTATTTCAATGTAGCACCTCAAGATAATGCTGTGACTTGTGTTTACATTTGGTGATGGCCTTCTACTTGCTTCTCCAGAATACTCCCACCCAAAACCAAGTGGAGGGGAGCCTCCAATCAGAGCTCATGCCAGTGCATACGAGTTCTCCCCAAACCCCACCCACAGAGCACATAGCACAGCCTCCTTCAACTGTGGACACTGCTGCTCTTAGTGAGGAACCCCTGCCTGGTGAGGGACACTGCACTGCATCCTACACCTGTGGAGCTGACAAGAGTAAATCCATTACATTTAATTCTCATTTGCATTATTGAGTACCAGTATTAAGGTCAGTCAGGTGATTAAAAACCCAGTGAATGTGGTGATTTGCAGGTGAAAAGACGGAATATTTATTTTATTTCAAGTGCTCAATATTTAAAAATTGCATTAAAATTGCTTAAATAGTATAAGATCAATTCAGATCTAAGTCAAATTCAGACATTAATATTGGGATATCTGGACACATTCAACATCTCAATGTTTCTCAATATTTCTTTGTTAAATAAAGGTGGTATGATTACATTTTTATTAAATAATTAATAATATTTAATAAAGATAAGATCATCACTTTTACTTTGCCACACATTTTGAAATACAACTATTGAAATGATTTGATAAGTTGCATAACTAGACTAGCCTTACTGCTTAGTAGAGTTACAATTTATGATTGGAGCACAAACAATTAGTCGATTACTCGCTTGACAGCTAAAAACTATTCAGATCATTTTTTTTAAGCAAAAATGTCCTGGCTTTTTTTTGTTTCTCTTTTTTTTTTTTTTCCCTTTAGCACAATGCAACTGAACGAAGTACCGAAACCAATGGTACATTTTACTGGTGAGTGCATGAAGGACAGGGCCAGAGAGCAGGCGGAGGGGGCAAAGGAGGGAGCAGCCGGCCAGGTGGGGATGGCCGCCCCGTCGGCGATGGCGGTGGGGGCTGGAGGGAGGGTGGAGAGGCCCACTGTTCCCCTGTCCCTGCTACACCTCTCTGCACCTCCCCCTCTCGCCCCTCCCGGCGTGTTGGCGGGGGGCCAGCAGCCTCCCCTGGGTAGTCAGGATGGTGAAGGGGTTGCCATGGCTAACGTAATGGCTAGTGTTAACCCCCATGCTCCGCCTCCTGCTGCTGTCGTCATGGCCACAGGGGCGACAGTACAGGTGGGTCAGGGCCTTGTGGAGATGGCTGTCGTCAACCCCAAACCTTCAAGCATGTTGTTTCTTAAGCTGCCTGGCCACAGAGATGGTTAAGCCACCTTTTTTTTTTTACTGTTTGGGACTCGCAAGCAGTTACTCTGTCACCTGCTTTTTATTTGACAGAAACTCTCCTGTGTGTTCAAATCTACAAAACGTTTATGTGCAGTAATCAGTTCAGGGACCAGTGAATTCCATCCCAGCGTTTGGCACTGGTCCCCAGTTTGAGAAACAACGTGCTAGAAGCCCCCCCACCCACGCTCCCCTGCATGTTCTCAGTAACACAAACAGTGTGAAAGCAGATAAAGACTTAAAATCTAGTGGGAGGTAGTTAGTCTAACATGCAAATCAACTGTCAGAAATGTTTTGCGTGCATTTTTGCAAGTGCAATTTTGGTACAAATCAGGCAGAAATATGTGTGCATTTGCATGGTTTCAACAAATGTCTTTCTTTTTGTGCATATAACTGTAATTCTACTTTCCATCTTAACTCTAGTGTGTTTACCTGCTTGTCTGTTTTGCCTCAGAGACCTGCAAATCCCAACCCAAACCCGGTGAGGAAGAACCACGCCTGCGAGACATGTGGGAAGGCTTTCCGCGACGTTTACCACCTCAACCGCCACCGCCTGTCCCACTCAGACGAGAAGCCGTTCTCCTGTCCCATCTGCCAGCAGCGCTTCAAGAGGAAGGACCGCATGAGTCACCACGTGCGCTCCCACCAAGGTGGTGTGGAAAAACCCTACGTCTGCCCCCACTGTGGCAAGGCTTTCTCCAGGTGACACTGTGGAACAGTTTGTCTTTTTCCTGACATTTCACACAAATTCTCACACCTTTTGCTTTGAGTGTGAAAACACACATAAAGTGTTACCTGTCCTAATATGTTGATTATTTCTCTCCCAAGGCCTGACCATCTAAACAGTCATGTCAGACAGGTGCACTCCTCGGAGCGACCCTTCAAATGCCCGGTGCGTCATGTTGACCCTGTGTGACATCCTCACCTGGCAGCTGTACAAAGCATCTTTTTTTTTTTTTGTGAATTCATGTTAACAATGACCATGTTTATATGATGCACCGCATTCCAGGTGACTCAAGGCTAAGGTCTTCTTGTACATAACTGCGCTTTTATCTGTCTTCAGCTGCCTTATAATAATTTCCGTTGACATGAGTAAATGAACGTTGAGAATATTACCATGGAAACGGCTCTGGATAAAGTGCATGCCTTTTTGAAACAGAGAATCTGCAGCGGGTGTCTCTCTAATTGCACTGTAATTATGTTTACATGCAGCAGCTCAAAGCCTGATATTTAAATAAGCATGACAAACATCCTTCATCACGTACTGTACAGTATACAGTATGTGTGTGTGCATATATTACATACATATATGAGGTTGTTTTCCATAAAGCGTTGTAGATCTTAAAATTGGGTCCTAAACACTGGCTCATGTTATTTAATAACTTGAATGGCTACAAGATGACAAGGTGTGAAACTAAAGATGTTATAAATAAAATTTGAATTTCTTTTTGTGCGCACATTTTCAAGTTTTTCAAACTAAAAGCACATACGTGTGCATAGGTTTTAGCTTTTTTATACTTCTCTATAATCACTTGTCGATTGCATCTTTTTTCAGACCTGTGAGTCCAGCTTTGCCACAAAGGATCGTTTGCGTGCGCATATGATTCGCCATGAAGAGAAGGTCCCCTGCCACATCTGTGGCAAGCTCCTGTCTGCGGCTTACATTACAGATCACATGAGGGTGCACAACCAGTCACAGCACCACGCTTGCCATCTCTGTAACCGCAGTAAGTTTACATTAAAGCGTCTGCCATGACTATTTTCATATGAATTGTTAACACGTCTACATAAACCCATAGAGAAAGTTATCCTCACCTCTGCAGTTGTCCTCAGCCCTATGGATCTTCAAAGCATCTTTCCGCTTATTGTTTTGGTTTTTTCGGTCTACGACTTAACTGTTTCAGTCATTTCCAGCCGCAGCGGGCAGCTGTTCTCAATGACAAAGCTCTGATAAACCCACTGCTGACTAGCTAGTGAACATAGTGGAGCAAATAGAAGCTAAAGAGCCAGATATTTCCCTCAGGAGTGGGTGGAGACTAAAACAGAGTGAGAATATTGTTGCTTCATATCTGCCGGATGTGTAAAAATGCAACTGTTTGCTTATAAGTTTACCATATCAACTTAAAAAGTGGCAGGTTTAAGTGCATATAAATAAAGAATATTTTAAAGTAATGCAGGCACACATACCAAGTTCATCCTGTAATTTCAACCTCTTGTAGCTTTGTGTAAAAGATCGAGGTTATTTATCTGTTTTAATGATATGATGAGATGCTATTTCACCACAGCCACATTTTGAGAGCCTATTTTCCTTCAGAGGTCAGTTGTAGTAATAATAATAATAATAATAATAATAATAATAATAATAATAATAATAAATTGAATTTATATAGCGCTTTTCATGGACTCAAAGTCGCTGTAATCACTTGTTGTAATGTTGACGACTGTCTCTCATTAAGATAACTGTCA
Source organism: Perca fluviatilis (assembly GCF_010015445.1). Lineage (NCBI taxonomy): Eukaryota > Metazoa > Chordata > Actinopteri > Perciformes > Percidae > Perca > Perca fluviatilis. Next base: position 16,578,785 of record NC_053132.1, on the reverse strand, counting down.
TTTCCACTCTTTCCTCCCGTCTTGGCTCTCCTCCATCAGGCTTCACCACCCTGACATACCTTCGTGTCCATGCCCAGAAGCACCATGGCCAGGAGTGGAAGGACAGTCCAGGGGGCTTCGGCGGAACATCCTCTGGTGGCATACTCGTCTGCCACTTGTGCGGCGTCCACTGCAAGACACCCACCCAGCTCCAGGGGCACATGGGCACCCATGGCAACAGCCAGGGTGCCCCGAGCCCCATCACCTCTAATGTGGCTGCCAGCAGCTCTGTCTCCCTTAGCAACATGGTGACATCGCCTACTGTGTATGTCACTGGTAATACGGTGGTTGACCTGCTCGTCACAGACTGCTCTAGCATCGCAGCGCCACAGTCCCACAGTTAGCAGTAGAGAGCTCAGCAATAATAACCTCACTCCCTTAACGGGGCAAGGTTGGAGAAGGTTAAAGTTAAGTGTAGATGATGATCTGGTTTCAGTTTTGTAATGTCCCCACTTATAGGTAAGGTTAGGATTAAAAGGTGGGGGAGATTAACTCCAGTTAGCATTCAAGGGCAGTTCCACCTCAGAGCTGCAAAGCTGGAGCATCGGAGAAAAGGAAGCTGTATTAATCGAGCAATGACGTCATGGAAAGAGGGACCTTTGTGGCTGCAGCAGGTTCATTGACACTTACGACAAACGTGGATGTGTTGTCCAGATATTCCTGAATGCACTCGTGCATTTAAGACTCCAATGAATCTGTGGTATTGTGAGCATCTACTGTATTACTCTTCTCTCTCTCTCTCTCTCTCTCTCTGTCCCTCCCTTCAACCCTGGCATTGGCTGCTTTCTGCAAGTGCACCAAGTACTGTATATCTCACACCAGCTCTGATCTTACCTCCACTTTGCAGCTCACTTACTAAGAATCCAAATGGCTTGCGTTAAGAAGTAGTAGGGGGAGAATAGCTCTCAGAAAACATTAACGAATAAACACATTAGAAGGGAAGTTTGTTTTGGGTGTGTATGTCAGGGCTCAGCTAGCATGTTGGCTTGTTTGTTCACAAAACAAAAATCAACATTTTATTTTGCGAAGGTGTCATGCCAGTTTATGAAGTTTCTAGAGGGCTGTTTATTGATCAGGACAGACGGCCATACGTGTTGTGGTCAGTCTGGAATTGTGGGATGTACTTTTTGTTTCCTAAAGGTACAGAGATAAGAATGGAGTTGCGTTCAGGAGTGTCAAGCACCTTAAATCGTTATTGTTTGATTCAGCGAGGATCAAAGTGGGTTTGAGATTTCTTGGATTTTCTTGCTCTGAGTCTTCCTCTCTGGGTCTGGCCGTAACAAAAGAAAAGAAAAGAAAAAAAGAAACCTAACTGTTAATCAACACTTCAGCTTCTGACATGGCAATTCTTGCACCAGAAAACTACCTTTTTGCATGAAAATAAGCGAGCTCAGTCATGCTCATTGTTAGGGAGCTGTCATGACAAATGAAACTTTTAGCAGTTCCACCAAGTTAGTTGGCTGTAAACAATAATATTTGTGAGTGTTGATTTTATTCAGAACATTTTTAACATTGTTGGCCATTCATTTGATTGTATGTGTCATTGCCATAGTCCTTTCTGTTTTTCTCTATGTACCAGTCCAATGAGTGAAACTTATGCATTAGATTTAGTCATTTAACTCTGTATAGCACATTAATGCTCTGAACGCAAGTCATTATCGTTCTACATTATTCACATGAAGAATGGTCACTTGTACGTTGGATATCTTTGGTTGCTTTGAGTTATTATGTGAGTGATGTGGTGTCGAGAAAGGGCTTATAAAGTCATAGGAGTCAAACCTCAAGTACAATGGAGGTTTGATAACACCACTTGGTATGCTGTAAACAAATCCTGGTTTTGTACTGGAGTGCTTTTTTTGGTTTTGTGTTAATATGTTACCTTGCAATTTGTAGAGTTGTTCCTTTCTTCCTTTTTCTTTTTTTTTTCTTTTGGAAATGTGTTCTTCCTGTTGAGAAAAGTATTGATTTATTAAAAAATTAATTTTAGGGTTTTCTCCATCACACTAAGAAAAAAAATAATACCTCTACTCTAGAATTCTGTACAGCTCTTTTGATACATCTTAATGCCTTATCGTACTCAACTGCATTTTAATTCTTTGATGATGAAATATTTCAAATCTTAGTCATGGATTCATTAAGAATATTAATGGGATGTATTTATATTTTTATATTTCTCAACAGTATGCATGTCTAAAAGGTTGTTAGAGCAAAAAAATTATGATGCTTAATACAGTCATAAATATTATGTTATTTTGTAGATCAAGTAGAGATCATGTTATTATTTTGTAATTTGGACAATTTAAAGTAAAAAGAGTAAACGGGCGTTGTTTTGTGTGCTGATCTGTTCACCTACTCCACAGCCATGTTTGCCTTATTAACAGTCATCGGTAACACTTAGTGGAAACTTTCCCATGACAACGTGACTTTACATTGACATAATTCTTGCACAACTACAACAGAAGTCATCAGAAAGTTTCCCAGCAATCTCAAAAAATCGATGGTGATTATCAGAGGAGACGCTTCTTTCTAGATACAAAGATCAGCTCCTGCACAACACTTATGATAAATGTACTCCATTGTTTCCGTCAAGAAAGGCCTGAGAAAGGTAGGTTGACCAAAACCTAGCTATCAAATAAGTTTATTGACAGATTTTTTTTTTTTGTTATTCTGAGGCACCTGTCTAGATACAAGTGTGCAAAGATCACTTTTCCTGTTTTCCCGTCTTTCTAGATATACCACTTTAATCCAGTGATTAAAGGTCCCATAATACACTCATTTTCAGGTTCCTACTTGTATTTACAAATCGTAATTTTCTCAAATTGTCTGTCTGAATATACCTGTACCTCTATCTGAAACGCTCCGTTTTATTGCCTGTCTCTTTAAGCCCTCTTCTCGAAAAAGCCCATTCTGCTCCGACTGGTCAGCATTTCCGGGTCTTGAGCATCTGCGCTCTCTGAGTCTCTGCACTGTCATTGCAGCCGGGGAATGATTGTAACGCAATGTAGTGGCATAGTGTTTCTGAATTTCTGTGGATTGGGCATTTTGATACTTTCACAGTTTTTATATAGCACTTTGACCTGCTTTATAATAACAAATACATTGAAATTTCACTTTTTACAATATGGGACCACTAAAAAAAAAAAGTTCATTCTATAATATATATAACAAAATAATTCATTGATTTTTCTTAAACATCCACACTCTGTCTTGGCATTTTCAGAGAAAAATCTTTTCAGTTATAGTAGAACCTTTCACAGTCTTGTAATTTATAACAAGTTTACCAAGTGTTTGATTCAATTTCATCCTCAAGACAAGACTGTTCCTATTCCAACCTCAGAGCAGTATGTATTGTGACTAAAATTGTAACATTGTACTCAATTTGTCTTACTGACTTCTTTACTGAATTTTTAACATTAGCCTATTTATTTCCTTATTTTAGTAGCACATTTTGTAGGACCTGTAAAGTCTTCATTAGTATTTCTGGCCTTCTTTAAGTTACTGTTTTACAGAGTACCTCATATTCTATCTCTCTTCAATCTCACTATCATATTTACTTGAAAAGTTATATCTCCCAAGTTTGTTTACTTAATTGATGATTTTTGCTTTTAAATGTTTTGTTTTATGTATTTCTTTCACCTACACCTACCTGTGTGTTGCATTTACAGTATGTGCTTGTGTCCGCATGTACAGATTAACGTCCTACTCCCCTTGCACAAGCTTTGAGTAAACTATATTAGTTCTGAACACAGTATGTTTTGCCAGTTATACACAATTGTTATCACCATGTAGTATAGCACACCAAAAGGAGATATTCTACTGAACAAATTTGCAACTGCTTCTCGTACTCTTTTACAGATTCTTTTTTCCAGTTGTAAAAAAAACGTGCAAACCAGTTCTACCATGCCCTAAACTCTAAGGACAGAGCTGGGTTGTCACTGCAAAGCCTCAACAGTGTTGCAGTGATTGGCATGTGATCTGCAATCTGTAAGCCTCCAAACATATTAAGGTTTGCAATTCTGCAAAATGTCAGGACCATAAGGCTACAAACATATCAAGCATATCTGATAATGTGTAGATAAGCACTGATAATTGATCGGTTTATGTGCAAATGCTCGTCCACTCAAAGGTCACTAACCTGTCAAAGATGAACACTAAGTCTTTACAGACACAAATGGCATTATGGTTAAGCAATTATCTGGCTGTCTTACATTATTTTAACATATTTACAATGGTTCTATGAATGAAATACATCTCATTTTCATTTATTTATAAGGACAACGCACACATTTCTGTAAATGTGCCGATATGTTTTGAGACCATCATAAATGCTGATTCCTTTTGTTTGTATGTAAATTCCTGTGTAGTTTAAGTGGAGAGATTGGATATTGCAAACTATGAATGCAGCTTGAATAGATGCCCTCCTTATGGGGAATCCATTCAACGTTCCCTTGCATCGCAAATGACAAAACCCAATTTACAAAATGCAGTGCAGTGACTGGTGCAAATTTCTCGTCATGATCATGAGCTGCTGCCTGGACCTGTAGGAACTAGCTGGCGCAGCAGCAACAGTCCACAGCGTTGAGTCTGCGAGGCTGAGACAGCGGCATCTGTGCTCGGCTGTTGCGAGACAGATGAGATGGCATAGCGACTAGACAAGCTAACGTTACCTTGACACCTGGAAGAGATTGTGTCTTTGTTTTTTTTCGTCGGTTTGCTGTGTTTTAGTTAGCTATTAAGCTTAAGCTTGCTAGACGCAGGTTAGTCACCAATGCCCTCACATAGATGTCGATATAACTTGCTGCAAGCTAGTGTTAGCTCGCTGCTGGTACTCTTCAGACATTGAAGTGGCCGCATAAACATGCGGATCATCGAGGCAGAGACCCCTGGGACATCTCTAACGTTAAACGCTTTCTGCAGGACACGAGTTTCCACTAGCCGCTGACTGGACTCTGCAGAGTCTTTGTGTAAATGTTGCTTAAGATTTTTCATTTATTCTAAGCATGTGTAAACTCCAATCTGTTAGCCAGTTATCCATGGTTAGCGTTCACGGTGTCGGTTAGCTTAGCTGCTAACCGCTACAAACAATTAGCTAACAAGCTAACAAAACAGTTTAACGTTACCAAGTATGAGTGACCAAATGTGTACTATGATGCATTCACTTATCAGGCATCGTTTATTGGCTGTCATCATCTTGCTAACTATCTTTATTTGAATGTAACTAGCTAACTAAGCCAGCGGTGTGGCTGCCATAGCCACAGATGCTAACGTTCCTAGCGTCATTGTTAGCAGGCTATTCGACATCGCTGACATGGCCATGCTTACCAACGCGAGGGATGACATGTTGGAAATATCGTCTCTGTTCACTAAATGTACATACGTGCATGCTGGTTGACCCAGTTTTTCTTGCTAACGAATTAACAACAAATGACAAAACTCGTTAATTTACGCTACTTATAGCTAGCGTTATGTGGTGTTAATTGTAGATTAACTAGCCGGCGTATTTGATGGAGATTGCTCTGTATAACGCGAGCGTTAGTTCAATACCAAGTAAAGTTGACGTGATATCTTGGACTTAACATTGCACAATGTAGACAAAGTTGCTTAAGTTAACGGACGGTCAACTGTTTGGCAGATCAGCGTCAATACCAGAATAGTTAAGTTATATGCCATGCAATCTACAGCCGGTCTGAATTCCCCTAACGTTATGTGGCTAGCAACCTTTCAAAGCTTGGTCAATAATTCGTTATCCAGACAGGTAGCTAGTCTCGCATTTCCACAGCGCTGTGTCTACTCTACTAGGAGTACCAGGCAGCAGCAGCAGCCCATGCTTAGTGTCGATATTTTCCACGTTCTGGATTTTAAAATAGCGCAGTGCGTATTTTTCTAATGGACTTCAACCTTTTATTGATTTAGCTAGTCTAGTGTAAGCAAACCGCAAAACCGCATGGAAGTACCACATGGTTACCCTAGGAATACATGGGAACATGAATAAGGCGCACAGTGTCATCAGATGGATAGAGCTGCACAAAAAGGCCTTCAAAAGTTCAAAGTGTCTTTATTGTCCCTTATGGGCAAATAGGGTTGCAGCTAGGATTCGTACGAAACACCTGAACACTGATGAACAACAACAACAAACAGGACATAGTTTACAGAGTACCCCGAAGCTCAACGCCAGGCCAATACAAAATGTAAAATAAACGTATAGTTGTGTCCTTCGTATAGTGTTGTCCTTCGGGTTTGGTGACCCGAAGGACAACACAAGGGTTAGGCTACAGGCATTTCAATACTGTATCTACTGTCTAACATGTGAATGGCAGCAGGGATGAAGGAAACGTATCTCTTGGTCTTCATAACACTTTCAAACACTTTCAAACAACTACCTGAGGGTCACAATTCAAACTCTGTCTAAACAGGTTTATCTTGGCACTCCAGAAGGGAAGAAGCCTTCCTAAGAACCTGCTTTTATTTATTTATTTATTTATTTATTTATTTATATATATATATATGTCTCTGTAAACTGGGCTTGACTGCTCCCTGAAATCTTCTATCTGATATTCTGCCATTGTACCCGGCATGTATATAGTCTCCCTGCTTTGGGTCCCAGACACTGTCCTCTTTTACATTTAATATAAACCCATTTTCTACATTGTGCCTGGGCTGTCGTCGTTGCCCTGTCTGTTTACCCCACTTCATATTTATTGTACATATAGCAAGATGTCAAATGAAGCTAGAACAATACATTGCCACATATGTTGGACTTTGATAGTGTGCTTTGTTTATCTCATTGAGTACAGCCAAACGTATACATGGGAGTTGCCTCTAGTAAGATCAATATGAGCTGTGTATTCACCGTTTGATATTTTGTGTGTTTCAGAAAGGGGAAAGAGCGACGGATCTCAAGGACCAGATTGCCTGCTGAACTTTTTGCCTCTCGGACAGATTGCCAGGGACCATGCTGACCATTCTTGCTGCTGGGTCTATGTTCTTTCCAGGCCTTTTCCTACTGTCCAAACAATGCCTAAAGGCCATCCCAGCACTGAGGTGGAGCGAAGGAGATGCAGTCATTGTATCTGCCAGGTGAGACCTTTTTAAAACTTTTTATATACTTAAATAACAACAGTGGTGCTTTTACTGCAGTGCCATTTAAGTTGTTTTAGACTTTTAAGCTCATGTGCAGTTTGTTTGCATGACTCTCAAGTGGTGATAGACCGATTTTATCGGCCGGCCGATATTTGCGTTTTTACGCCGATACGCGGCTGCTGCGTTCGCCGATAGTTTTTTCCCGGCATTATTTACAGTCAGGCGTCCACAGGCAGCTCTGTGTTGCTGGAGACGGTGCAGTTCATGGGCAGACCATGCACTGCCCCTCCCCCCCTAGCACCATGGCAGTCTTAAATTACAAATCAAGCACTTTATTTCAATGGCTACTTTTCAGGTTTATTGTTTTCTTACATTATTTAAATATGTTGACTAAGGACATTTTGTGATGACCTGATCATATCTGTCTTATAACATGTCAGCAAGCAATGCATCATCAAGGCTGTGTTGTAGATGTTGATGAAAGCCTTTTACCCTTGCACAGTTAACCATATGCAGTGCACCCATCCATATGATGCACATTGCACACATAATTTGGGTGATTATGAATGTTGGATGATTGCAGAAGTGACACTGATCTGTGTTTTTGTTTATTTTTAAAGAAATGGCAGAGCAGATTCCAAAAACAAATCCAGTGTGGCAGGGTTTACATTTTTATGATGTAAATTGAGGGAGCAAAAGCAGTAGCAGCTCCAAATATGTGCTCAAGAAAATCGGCAGCCCATATCGGTCGTCGGCTAAGGCTGATGGGGGGGGAAAAAACAAAACTGCATTGGCACTAAAAAAAATCCATATCGGTCGATCCCTACTCTCAAGTATGACAGGTCGCTGCGCCTATGCCACTTTTACCAAAAGCTTTCAGCTGCATATTGTTTGCATAAAAGCGCAAGGGCACTACTTTCTCACCATGTGTTAACTAGGCAGTCTAAAGCCTTGCACTACATTGGCTAATTAGAAATGCATAATTTGTTGTTAACTCGCCTTTCTTTGCTCCCAGGTTGGTTTCATCAGTTCAGGCAGTCATGGCTTCTTCAGCTGGCTATATCATTGCTTCTTCCTGCGAGGACATCCTCGAGGACCAGTAAGTCGAACAAATGCTCATCAGAATATATTTCACCCTATTCGCCGAGCCATGTAACGCATCAGCTGTCAGGATTTTGTAATTTCCATCAATTTAACTTGATATAAATGCCTTTCCCCGTAGTATAAGCAGGTTTTAGTTCAGCTATCTGAAGAATTGTTTTCTCTCATTATAACTGCTCTGTTTGAGGGAATTCTTTGCTCATACAGTGTAATTGATATCTATTTTTTTCTTTCTGTTTTTTAAAGCCTGCTTCTCTTCCTTTCTACACAGGCATTGGTTGACTAGCTCTTACATCATGTTTGCCGTTCCCTACTTCGTGTATGACATCTACGCAATGTTCATGTGCTACTGGTACAAGCTGCGGGTCAAAGGGCACGAGGAGGCCTCGGCAGCCCCCCAGCACATGAGCACAGCTCTGACCAGCTACTTGCGTCGCGAGTTCCTCATGGTGCTGCACCATGTTGTCATGGTCACTGTCTGCTTCCCCGTCTCAGTGGTAAGTGTCACACATTACTCTTTTCTTTTGGGCAGCTAACGACTATTTTTATTATTGTTTAATCTGCCATTTTTCTGTATCAATTAGCTACTCCATTTACTATACTGTTAAGACAAGGAAAAGCCAAAAAAGAAATCCACATTTGAGAAGATAAAACCACTGAATCTGTAATTTATTTGCTTAAAAAACTGAAATGACTAATCCCTTACCAAAATAAGTGCCCATGCTTTTGTTGATGGTCTAATCGTTTCAGCTCTAAATTGCATAGGTATTTATCCATAGCCACCACAGAGGTGCATGTAAACCCATGTATTAGAAGGGTGATATAATCTCATGTACACTTAAAGGTACTAACTCCTTCTTGTCGTCGGAACGCTGTTTGTGTAGCTTTAGTGGTGCAGGTTGGCCAGTTTTTTTTTTTATATATATAAACAGTGTGTTCAGGGGACCAGCAGATAGTGAGGAGATGTTTGCTTACAGCACCTTTTTAATAGATAATAATTAACCAGCTTTAACAGTATACTCTCCTCTTTTTGAGAGAAGTTGTTACTTGATCCCATAGGCATCTATGAAACAAGCTATGCAAAGTTCACTATGAGTTCAGACTGCTTGTAAAGCCATCGACAAATAATCCACCTCTTTTTCTCTCTAGTTTTGGCGACAAGGAAAGGGAGATTATTTCCAGGGTATAATGTTTATGGCTGAGCTCAGCACTCCATCAGTCTGCTTAGGAAAAATACTCATCCAGGTAAGAGTCTTGGTTTAGCCTTAAAGAAGATTTGGGTGCGTTGTTGCATGTGTCACACTGAACTTCTTTGCACTCTCCATTTCTTTTTTCCCACCCTTTTCATTCAATGGTGAATATTTTTCCAGTCATTCCCTGCATGCAGCTTGTTCATGCCCATCGGCTCCTGTTGCCTGTGACTTACATGAACAGCACTGTCAGACATCGGCCATTAATTGGTAACCCAGTTTGTTTGAATACAGGTTGTAGGAGCTGCACCCCCCCCCCCACCCCTGTAATTGTTTTAGGTTTGATGTGGATGTGTGTACAATGTTTCAGTGTCTGGGTGAAGGGTTTTCCCTCCATTGCTCTTTGCTTGTCCCCCATCTGAAGCTCCCACAGCTGTTAGCCCTCTGAATGTAGCCCCTAGTATTTAGACTGGATATTTAGAAGATACAATATCAGCTTGTCCTTCTACCCTCTATCACTCAACACCCCTCCCTTCTCTAACAGCAGTGCATGTGGCCGTTTGATAAACAGCTGGCTAAAAGCTGCCACCCTCTTATACCTATAGAATAAAAACATGGAGTATTTATTGATGGGATGCCATGAAATTCTGAGATATGAGACTCGTGAATGGGCTCTCTTTTAGAGAAATGTTTGTAGGCTTGTCCTGTTATCTCACTGAAGCAGGTTGACTGTTTAACTTTTTAGTTAAGTCATCTGCTCTAAACAGATGAGAATGTAAAAACTGCTTCACTGACACGCACACTGTCCTACTGCCTCCTGTAGAATTCAGTGTTCAACCAGCTGCATGGCATACCGTGCTCTCCACCGCCCCATGTTCAGTCCATGCAGATAGTATTCCCTATTAACAAATTTAACAATGTTAGTATTAACAACAAAACGGTAGCAAATGAGATTAACACCGTCAGTTTTCACCAAACTACTGCTTGCTTTTCTTTCTCTCTCTCTCTCTCTCTCTCCCATCCTCTCCCTCCTTTTTTCTGCTCTCAGTACAAACAGCAACACACTCTCCTGCACAAGGTGAATGGGGCTCTTATGCTGATCACTTTTTTCATCTGTCGAGTCCTCCTCTTCCCTTACCTCTACTACGCCTATGGAAGGTATGTCTGTCTTTCATCTCTGTTTTTTCTCATGTCCTGCGGTCTCGCTCAGCTTGGGTCGGTAACTTGCACAACCACATGAGCTCTATCTTCTGGATAGAAGACTTAGAATGCGTGTTTACAATCCTTTGTCTTTGGATCTAGGTACGCGTCCATTCCCTTCCACATGGTCCCCCTGTCGGTGCCCTGGCACTGTAACCTCGGTGCTGCTCTGCTCATGGCGCCCCAGCTCTATTGGTTCTCCCTAATTTGCAGGGGCGCCCTGCGACTATTCACGGGCTCCACCCGCTCTCAGAGACCACGTGCGACAACAGACGCAGCCAAGGAGAAGCAAATGGATGGCAACACACTGCCCCAGCCTGCCAACGGCTACAGCGCGTGCTCCTCGGAGCCCGAGCTGGCCACTCACTGAGATGAGTGGTGGGGATGGGTGGGGTGGGAAGGAAGGCGAATGTACCAATGAGTATGTAAAGGAAAGAAAGCTGTGAGGGAAAAGTGAGACTTGAAACAAGTAGCAATATGGAGAAAGCTACAGATGATGGCCTCAAATAGTGCTGAAGTGTTTGTGGCCAGCAGTCAAACTCTTGACAGCTAAACGATTTGGTCGCTGGCCTTCAAGCACTTCAGCTTCTCAGTTTGTAGGAAACAAGTTGAGTGTTAGTGCACTCAGTATTTAAAGATGTCATCAGGCACTGTGACAGATAACATTAAGTAAAATGCACTGACCTGAGAGGAATTTGCCTGGATGTATAGCAAGCATAGGTGGCTATTTCCCTCATGTAGATCAAATTCAGTCCTCTCTGCCTCATGGTATAGGAAGAGCAGGAAAATAGGAATGTATTATATTGTATGTTAGTACATTTGCTGTAGATGAAAGGCCTAATTCAGTTTAGTAATGAAGAAAAAATGTCGGCTAAGCAGTATTTTGACTTGTTAGTGTTTAATATCTGTATCCTCTATGTAGTCACTGTCACTCTAAGAAAATGTAACCAACCTGCAGACTGACTCATCTTTAGAAAGGAGATAATCTCGTAAGACTGTATTCTGCTGCCTTATCCCTTTTCCCCATTCTTTGCCGTTTTGCTTTAGGTTTTTATTAATTTTTTTATCCTCGGAGAAGGAAGAGGCTTTCTCAGACAGAAAAATGTGACGGGTGTACATAGCCGATGTAAAATTGTCCCTTTTTTCCATGTCAGTATTAGGTCGATGTTGGTTTTTAAATTTTTTTTGTTTTTGTGTGGGTCTCATTTCTGATATTTTTTTTTTGACATTTCAGCATTAAACACTGTTATACGGCTTAGTATACGCAAACTTCCCTCAAATGTTACAACAGTGCTTCTCGTTTCAGTGTAGATATGACTTCATTCCATTTACTGGTATCACAAAGTGTTGTTTTGGTTTTTTGCATACAAGGAAGTGATGCACAGTAGCAGTCACTTTAAAACGAGTTTGTTTGTTTTTTTAAGTTTGATGCTGATATAAATATTAAAATATCCATTTGATTGGCTGGAATATTTCAGTAAGGATCCATAAAATTTAAGTATTTCTAGCTTTGTCAGGGGACTTGCAATGTTGCAGTTTGAAGGGAAACAAAAGCGAAAAATAATCTCGTAGGGAAGCATTCTCTTGTGAAAGACATGCAGCACATTTGTCCATGGCAACTTATTTTGATGATGCTCACTTCATTTTTATTTTTTTTTTACCATTAAGTATGAATTGTTTTAAACCTTTTACATTGTATAAATTCCTTCAATCAGCCGTTTATTTGAGCCACTGGTTCTATGAACCTTCTATGAACAAACTGGCTAGTTTTTTATCATTTTGTTTGTTTAAAGCAGCTTTCACTGTCCTAGAAATGGGTAAAGAAAAAATAAATGAAAAAGCTCAAACCATCAAGACAGGGCAACTTCTGCCAAAACATCTGGACAACTGTGGGCATGTTGAACACAGAACATCATTCCCGTTTCATGAACTCAAGGTACTGCTTCTTGACAATACTAAAACATTTCAACTGATGTACTGTATATTCCACAAAATGCTTGTTATTTATAAGTATTTATTTATTTATTTGGTTTGTGGTTTTGAATGCATATTTATGCATACATATTATACTATATGCTTCTGAGCCTTATGTAAAGGCTGTATTGTTACTCCAACTTAGCTAAAATAAACTTCTCTGTCCTGAGCCTGCCTCGACTCTGTTTTTCTCCAATGCTTTGTCAATGTTGCATAATTTATCAAATGCCATTTTTGAAATCTGGACATCATTGCTCAAGTATGAGCATAACTATAAAATAGATCATAGGGTAAAAGTGAGCCTCTAGAGGGTGCCAGAATCCATGCATTTCTGTAATATAACTATATGCTGCTATCGTGATTATATGCTGTTAAGAGGGATTTTTTGTCCATATCCCCTACCCTTACTGCACACTGACTACAACAGTTAACATTTCCCATGGTTAAAATGTTTATTGCCAACATACAAAACACACATAGAAAACATACAAAACTCGGTAACATTAAAAAATTCAAGTTTTGAGAAATCCTCAGAAAGCTCTTGGCCTTATTTGCCTGTGGTCAAGTCTTCATCTCTTAATACTTAGTATCTCCTCTGTCTCGGGGAGAAGATGGTGTTGGGGTTGCTGTCTCGTTCCCTCTCCTTCTCCCGCTCCTTTTGGCTGTTTGGAGACAGAGCCTCCTCCAGCTTCTTTTCGCTCTTGAAGAGATCTCGACCCGTGCGCATGATGTGCTCCTCAATTTTGCGGTGGCGCTTCATGTCTGACAGTACTTTGTCCAGCCGAGCTTCCCTTTTCACAGAAGAGCGGGCTGAAGATCCTGGGAGAGAAGGAAAAAAAAACGTCAACCGGATTTCCCTGAAACCACCACTTCTCCTGAGCTCCCAGAATATAATGAAACCCAACAATGAAGAGCTAAGAGAAGACAAAATACAGTGTTGGAATGTAACTAAGTACATTTACTCAAGTACTGTACCTAAGCACACATTTGAGGTACTTGTACTTTACTTGAGTCTTCTTTTCATGCACACAAAACGTGTATAAAATACAATGTTTTATTATAAATTAAACTACCCAACAATATGCAGGCCTACAGTACAGCTGAAAAAATTAGCCAATTAAACACTTAGTTGATTGACAGAACTGTTTGGATCGTTTCCAGTTTCTAAAATGTAAGGATTTTTCTGCATTATGTCCTTTTAATTTTAATACTTTAAGTACATTTTCCTGATGATACATACTTTTACTCAAGTAACATTTTCAATGCAGGACTTTTACTTGTAACAGAGTATTTTTACATTGTGGTATTAGTACTTTTACTTAAGTAAAGGATCTGAATACTTCACCCACCACTGCTCATTAATGTAGCTTATGCTGATCAAGGTTTTAAAAATCAGATCTCAGTTGTCATTACCTGGTGTTCTGCGTCTGTTCACAAAGGCATTTTTCGGAGTGGCTTGTGTTTGCTCTTCATCAAAGTCAAACTCAGTTGGAGTTGGAGGCCTGATTAAAAAAAAAAGTAATTAGCCTTTACATTACCTGTATACCAACCAAAAATCCGTAGAAATGAAACAATGAGAAATAGGTATACTGACCTGCGTTCTCTCTCGTCCCTCTCCCTTTCCTTTGCTGCCTCGTCCTCGTCATCTCTTTCAGGTGATGGGGTGCGTTCAGGTGTAGGGGGCCTCCTAGGAAGAGGCACAAAGTTCAATTCCAGCATCTCCCCTTTAGAGAGGAGCTCATAGAGTCTTTTGATCTCAGCAGGAGGGGGCATCCAGTTTTTGGGGTCCTCCATTTCCTCGTCACTGTACGGAAGCTCCCATTCACCGTCCACTCCTGCAGCCTGCTTTCCCTCTTCACCATCCACCCCTGTGTCAGCCTGAGGTTCATCCTTGTTGGCTTCTTCTTCCACTGCATATGTGTCTCCATCTGAGAAGGCAGCAAAAATGCATAGAACAAAAGCAGAATTACAACTTCATTATTACATTTTACGTAGATTACTGCAGATAAATTATACTATGATACTGTACATATATTACATAAGCACTGAGTAAAACTCCAAAACAACTTGGGAAAATAATTCAAAGCTATTTGAGCAGGAAAACAAAGGTCACAACAATTGTTATGCCCATCTGGATTGAGCACTTTTAAGACTCTGAATAAAGACTTTTTCCTCCGTGGTAAAACCTCTTGCCTATGTGTACTTGATGTTTAGCTGCAGATAGTAAAAGGCCCCTCTTTCTTTATTCGTTATTTGTGTTTCTTAATAGAGTTACCCTTTACATCCTTGGTTGTTGTATCCTCATCTGTGGCAGCGGTCATCTCCGTGTCCTGTTGCTCTGTGTTGCCCTGTTCCTGTTTGCCTGCTGCAGGTCTCTCTGTGTCCTTCACACCCAGAGCCTCTATGCCCTCTCTCAGTGAAGAGTCTGTGGCCTCAGCCTGCATCCTTCCAGTTCCTGCTGCTGCTGGTGAACTTTATAGCCACAGATCTGCTAAACAGAAGCATGCATTATCAAAAAGTATTAGTATTTTAGTAAAACCGAAAGTAACTATAGGTATGTGAAGTAAGAGTTATTTGAGAACTAACCAAGAGTAGTATCATGCCTGTAACCTTTAACTTGTAGCCTAACGATAGCTGTTAACTTTGCTGAATTACAAGCAGTCAACAAAGCAACACATGAAACGTAATCTTGTCTTTATTGGTTAACTTCAGGCCTAACCGTCAGCTATTTCTGGACAGCAAATAACAATTAGATAAGATACGTGCCTTAAATTGTCATTACCGAATGTCCGGTTTGTCGTAGATCACCGCTGTAGCTAAATGTTAGGTCCAATTATCTTTCCCAGTATATTAAATCACCAAAGCTCTCCATGAGACTTGCTAGAGATAATACACGATTATACAGAGACGTAAACATAGCGCCATTTTGGACTAGAAGAGCTGTGTGACGATCTGCTTGATTCTGCGCATTCCCGCTGATTCAACATCATATGGATAGTGCATCGACGTAGCGAACAACCGTAGTAGAGTGTAATAGAGATCTACTTTAACAACGACTTCCTGCGCAGCGCGCAATCGCATAAAGGGCTGAATACATGTCGGCCGAAATTGATTAAACTTATTTTGCTTCACTATTCACGTTAATGCCTTATTTCAAAATATGCATATATGGTTATATACAATAATGCTGAGTACTATTATTCGATGCACGAGTTAACCTTATTTAAGGACGCTGGACGTCAAATAGGCGCCAATTTGTGAGCAAGTTCTGATTGGTTAATGGTCGTTTCCGGTTACAGCGCTCCTCATTTGAAAAGTGTTCGGTTATGCTTTGAGGTCTCGATCGCCATTGTTAAAAGACAGCGTCCGCAATGTTTGTAAAAGTGAAACTTGCAGAATAACAAAAGTTTTGAACAAGGAGTCAGCAAATAATATCGGTAAGCACTAACGAAACATCAGTAATACACTCGGTAAAGCAGTAACTAACCGTAGCTAGGCGAGTAACTTACCTTTAACGTGGCCTAACGGTAGCTAACCTTAGCTTGTTATTAGCCGAATGGAGATAACGTTATCGTAAATAAGGTAAAACTTCTCTTATTATTGCAATGCTTTGTTTGAGGGGACTCTCAATTTAATTGAAATCTACCGGTTAGCCCAATTGTTAATCTGCTTTTATTAAGATGCCATTTTTAACAGATAACGTTAAACACAGCGTGAATTCGAACATTATTTGGCTTACATGATGTTATTATCTAACGTTAGGCCTTTTGTTTTGAGGAGTTCCAACATGGCTCAGCGTGTGGCAGTACCAGATGGAGCAAACAAGAAGACGTCCAGGGTTCGGGTAGCGGTTCGTCTGCGACCCTATATGGACAATCCAGATGATAAAGACGAGGGACCGTGTGTAAGAGGCCTGGATTCCCAGAACCTGGAAATAATTAACTGGAGAAATGCTACAGAAACAGTCAAATACCAGTCAGTGTCCTCAGCCTCTTAGCACTCAGCAGTTATTTCAAAATTATTCTATTGTTAACATCTATATCTATATTGTCCAACAGTTTCGACGCTTTTCATGGTGAGCAAACGACACAGCAAGAAGTTTTCGTTTCATCAGTGAAGCCCATTCTACCGCACATACTGAATGGACAAAATGCCAGCGTCTTTGCCTATGGACCGACAGGAGCTGGTTTGTTACAGCAATATTGCATTTTTTAACTAGTACATTGTTTACTTGGTTGCATATTAAAAATGGCAATCAAGGCACATTCAGTATCTATCTACACACTAATTTTAATTATATGTAATATTATATTTAATAGCAATATAATAATGTACCAGTTAGAATACTTTGCGGAGTTGCATTATATTGAGACAATTTGTTCTTAAACTCCTTTTGTATATGGATGCTCTGTTTTTGTGCTAACTCACCACATCCTTTCATAGGAAAGACCCACACCATGATGGGCAGTTCAGATCAGCCAGGGGTGATCCCTCGAGCTGTTAGTGAGGTCTTCAAGTTGGTCAAAGCTAAGGATGAGGATGAAGGATGGGACTACAGCATTGGCATGTCTTATTTGGAAATTTACAATGAGAAGGTATACATGGTTGGCAGCATAGTGTGACCCAGTAGTTTCATGCTCTGTTCATTGTTAAAGGAATACTTCACCCTCAAAATGACAATTTATATATCAGTTACTCACAAAGTGTTGCCTTTTTTCTTAAGGAAACTTTATCATGCATGCCTGCACGGTGAATGGAGACTCAAAAAATGGAAGTCTGGATGCATTAAAGTAATAGGGCGCCGTGTTTAACAGCAGCAAAACTATATTAAAAAACAGCTGTTTACAAACTCACCCAATTTTGCGGTATAATCTTAGTTTTGTTTTCCAGTCTCGTGCTCAGTTCTTACCGAACACATGCATTTTTGCTAAAACCTTACTATTTACAACACTTCTCTATTGAATAATTAGTTGTTGTTTTTTTGTTTTGTTTTTTATAAATGAGAACCAAACTCAAACTCATGATCATGTAAATGTAACCCCCCTCCTCATGCACTCCCGTGCCTTAAACCATATCACTCTAGTTTAAGAAACGTCAATTACTCAATTTAATTAGAACCGCTCGTAACTGTGCTCCCCTTCCATATCCCTAAACTTCACCTTCAAAAAACTTTAATACCTTTTTGCTATCCACCTTGTTGCTTGTCTAATTGTCTGCTTGTAACTGTTTCTGTTCTGCTTTTAAATCATCTGTGGTTATTTAGTCCTGTGCTATATTTTTTTTTATTTTTTTTGTTTGACAATGTACAATATCTTTTTCAGGTGCTAGATCTTCTATCACCAAGCTCCCAGGATTTGCCAATCAGAGAGGACAAAGACAAGAACATCTTGATCCCTGGCCTCACTCTCACAACCATCTCCTCCTTCTCAGATTTTGACAAACACTTTGTCCCTGCCAGCCTTAATCGTACTACAGCTTCTACCAAACTAAACCAGCGCTCCAGCCGCAGCCATGCTGTCCTCCTCATCAAGGTTTGAGATATAGATAGACATAGATAAATATCTATCTATCGATAGACTTTGTTAATTTATAATTATCTTTGAGTCCCTTTTTGTTTTTGTCTTTGGACTGATCTGCATGGTTATCTAGTAGTTGGTCAAAAAGCATCTTAAACAGGTCGTGGCCTCGGAGCAGTAGGTCAGGATTTGGTAGCTGGTGCTGAAATCAATTCTCTCCTGCAACACTCCCACTAGCAACCTCTGGGCCTTTTGGGACTATTCTGGGAAAGAAACAACCTGATTTCCTTTAACTAACTATGCCCTTTTTCTGCATTCTTACTTCCTATGTTGTATTGCTGAATACATAATGTGTCACATTTATCAAAAGCCTCTTTTGCTGCCTAACTTTACCTCATTTAACCTTGCATTTCTCTCTTGTCCTCCCTCTTCTCCCCTGTGTTTCTACCATGTCTGACATCTGTGTCTTGGCCCCATATCAAATCTTAATCTTTTCAATACTCTAGGTTGTACGGACTCAGCGCGCCCTGCCCCACAGACAACAGACAGGAAAGCTGTACTTGATCGACCTGGCTGGGTCTGAGGACAACCGTCGCACCGGCAACCAGGGCATCCGCCTGAAGGAGAGCGGCGCCATCAACCTGTCTCTCTTCACTCTCAGCAAGGTCGTGGACTCTCTTAACTCTGGCACTGCCGTCCGTGTGCCGTACAGAGACAGTAAACTGACACGGCTGCTCCAGGACTCTCTGGGTGGCTCGGCGCACTCCGTCATGATCACCAATATTGCACCAGAGTACAAATACTATTTTGATACGTTTAATGCACTCAACTTTGCCTCCAAATCCAAACTCGTTGTGAACAAGCCCTTCACCTGTGAAACTGTGGCTGTGCTGCCAGGTGAGTAAAATTGAGAGAATTTCACTCACTCTTTCATCCAAGTATAGAAAGAAATGTAACAGGCCAAGAAAAGGAAGGGAGTGTAATCCAAGGCCAATGGGGGGCACCTACATCACATCCCAAAGGAAACAGCCAGGGTGTGATGGATGTCTGAATTTTTGTTTCAAACCCCTCTTCAGTGTGCTGTTTTTATGAATTTTCTTTCCTATAGAATTGTCTTAAATACATTCCTGATGCTGTTCTTCACTGCAATGCAACCTTGACTGATGCTGTGCACCCTTCATCTGAATTGCTTTAGAGAACCACACAAACATTGCTGCTCAAGTGCACTGAATACTAAACTGTTAATTTCCCTTCTGCCTTCATCTCCAGTGAAGCGGGCCAAAGAAGACCACAAGGCAGGGGGGTCTGGCACTGAGCCACCAAAGAAGAGACATAAAGACGACAGGAAAACTGAACAGGATAGTTCCTCACCTTCTGCACATTTTCACAGGTTAAAGATCACACACACAGAAATGTTATTTGTTTGGCTAATCAGACTTAGGAATTGTGTTTGACTGTGAAGAAAATGTGTCTGCTGAAAGCTACATCAAATCCAGTCCACACAACTGCACTTTAAACAAGCCATAGCCTCAAATCAGTGGGCCATGATTTTATAGCTTGTGCTGAAAGCAACTCTCCCTGCAGTGCTCCCATTGGCTACAGCTGCTGTGTCTACTGGGATCTCTTTAGGAAAGATGCACTGCTTTGTTGCCATCTGTTATCAGGTGTATGAATCAGTCTGTGCTATATGAATCTCTGCGCTGTGTATTTGTCAGTGCATTTCAAAGCCCCCAACCATACTGCCCCCTTCGTTGTCTAACCTACTTTTCCTCTTTCTTAATTTGTTTGTGTCTCTTTCAGTCCATCAGAACCGTCAGTGATGGATAGACTAGTAGCCCTGGAGAAGCTGATGATGAACTGCCAGGACAAGGATAAGCTCAGCATGCTGAGTGTGGCCCAGTCTCGCAAGGAGATCCAGGTGAAAACTCACACCTACCGTATTTTCTGCACTATAAGAATTAAAAGCCTTTAATTTTCTCAAAAAACGACAGTGCGCCTTATAATCCGGAGCGCCTTATATATGGATCAGCCTCTCAAGGATCACTGCCCCGTTGACGGGACACTGCGTTGCTGTAACCTTACTAAAACTTCCATTCATTTGCGTTTTTTATAACTTTAAAGCATTAAATCTTCAAAATATACAGCCATGCGACACACCAATTGAAAGCTTAGCCTCTAATGATTAATTTAAGCCCACATACAAAGCATAAGATGATTTATAGCAGTTACACAACTGTTACAAAGTAACAGAAAATAAAACGATACAGCCGTAATCTGCGCAGGTGTCGAGAGTGCATCTATACCTGTTTTCGTTGTCCTTTCAGCAACAAAGTGGTATTTTGCCCAAAACTTGATTTTCATAAATCCACAAGAGTCCAAGGAAATGTAATATCCAAGCTTTATATTCCAAAACGATCTGTTCGCCTCACAATGTTTAAGTTTCTGGCCGAATCACAACAGAAAAACGCGAAACAGTTTTCCATTTCCGCACTTGTCATCGCCGCTAGCTTCTCTGCCCAGCTTGCTACATGGTCGATGTGGGCGTCATCGTATTCCCTAGCTTCTAAGCTTTCGATTGGTAGCTCATATTAGCCAATCCGTTCAGGTTTGCCTCTGATATGGCCAATGGAAGCGGACAAGCCGATGACAACATGTCAGGGACCACGTTGAGACGATCACCATTTTCTCGGACCACTTGGATTTAAATGCTATAAGGAGGGAGTGAACGGGGTTGTCAGAACGCTTAATAAAGTATAACTTTATCTGTTTTGTTGACAGTCCCTTTAGCACAGCTCCATCTAGTGGATGCATAACACAACCCCAGTCTATGCGCTTTATAATCCGGTGCGCCCTATATATGAAAACGGTTCTAAAATAGGCCATTCATTGAAGGTGTGCCTTATAATCCGGCGTGCCTTTTATAGTGAGGAAAATACGGTACATCAAAACTTGAGCTCATCCACCTGGGTGTCATGCAACCCTGCATATTAGCTTTTTAGTAATTTATATATGCACTTGGACCAACTTTTGTCTCTTCTGTCTGTGATATGCCAGATGCTGACAGCTGTCAGATCTTTAAACTGATCGATCAACTCTTCTTAATGGATATTTGATGGCCAACCTTGCCACTCTTTATTTTCACAGGAGCTCAAGGAGAAGCAGAGGGAGTTTGAGAGCAAGGCCATGCAGTTCAGTCGGTTGGCTGGAGAAAAGTCCAGTGCCAAACAGGAGCCCGCCTTCACGAACAACAGTGCTCCTCTGCAAAGAAAACCGTCAACTGCTACAAATGCCAAAAAGCAGCAGGCTGTGGTCCAGCCACTACAAGGTCTGTTAGAAATGACAGATGAGTTCATAGATGTAACTTATCTATTCACATTTAAATTCAAGTTGTATGAATTTTGCTGAAATGAGTGTTATCTCATGGGAACTGTCTTTTAAATTGTCCTTGAATAAGAAAGTGCTAAAGGAGAAAATGACCTTGGACAGGTTTCCTATCGTGTAATCTTCTGCTGTTCATGTTTCCCTAAAGAGTAGTCACTCACTAATTCTATCATGTTGAATCACTGGAGTTATTGATGAGCTGCAATTCGATACAAGAGCTCAGTCTACAATATAGGAGCCAAATGTATCAAATGACGATGAGGAGGAATAATTTTTACACCCCTCAGCAGCTTGGGGAGTGAGGCGGATACCTTGGTATCGATCTCACACATTTAGCTTTTAAAATTTTAACATAAACCCCAAACAAAATGTGAATGGTTTTAATGCATAATTTGTTAAAATTGTGGAGTTTTTCCCCCTCAAGTGAGTATTTTCCTTTAACAGATGTGTACCATTAAATGAATTAAGCATTACTGTATATGTGGTTTCCTCCCTATCAGTGTTCCAGCCTCTTCAGCAGCTTGCTGTCATCAAAAAACAGTCCGTCTGCATTAAGAAGGAGAAGAAGATTTCAGACCAGGTTGAGGTCAGCATCCCAGCTTTGACTGTGCTGATCTTAGCTTGACACATCTGCAGAATTGCAAGCACCCAATACAAGCAGACGTAGTGCATTAGGTTCAAGTTGTTTTTGTCTTGACAGGCACTGCACAATCTTAGATTTATTGGGTCAAAATGAACCTCCTTTTCAGACCAATGACACTTAAGAAAAAAATCATGCATTTTCTATAATTGTGTAAAAATAGTTTTTATTTTTTATTTTTTTTTTTTTTATAACTTAATACAGCTTTTATTTTTTCAGCCTCCAGATGGTAAAGAGAACAGCTGGGAGTCCCAACTCGACACATCTGTGCTGGAGCACTCCAGACAGAAAATCCTGCATGTTCTGAATACTGGCTCACTCAAAGAGCTGAAGGGTCTGCAGCAGATTGGCGACAAGAAGGCAAAACTCATCCTGGGCTGGAGGGAGATCCATGGTCACTTCATAAATGTTAGTGGAGAAAATGTCGAGCTCAGATCTTGTTTTATCACACAACTCTCTACAACAATACCTCATCTTTAGTGTTTTTCTGACTTCATTTACTTGTGTTGACTTTATGTATGGTTTGTATTTTGCAGTTGGAAGATGTGGTTAAAGTTGAGGGTATGACAGGAAAGAGATTTTCCTCATTCATGAAGGTAAGCCAAGTCTTAAGTAAAATGTGTTTTTTGTTTTTGCCACAGTCAGTTGTTCCACCACTGACCCAGACTGAAATATGTAAAACTATTAGATGGATTTCAATGAAAATGTGGATGAATTATACTAATTTTGGTGATCGTGACTTTTTCACAAGGGACTCCACAAGGCTGACATTTGGTTTTAAGTGAAATGTAAAAAAAAAAAAAAAAAAATCCTATTGAATAGTTTGTCATGAACATTGGTTGAGCTTTCATCTATCAGGTCAAAAATGATTTGGTGTAGGACTAAATACTGCAAATGTGATGGCAGTCCATCAGCCTCAGCTGTAGGCTACTTCATGTTTTATGTAAGTAGCATATGTTAGCATACTAAACTGCTAAACACCAGCATGTTAGCACTGTCATTGTGACAGGGGTGGTGCTACAGGGGGGCAAGGGGGAGGGGAGCTGAACCCCCACTGTAGGGCCTTGCCCCACCCAGATGCCCCTAACTTTGGTGTTTTAAAAAAAACAGTGGCACTTTGTTTTTACACAATGTCCACAAGCTTCTTAAAACATTGAAACAATTAATTTATATTAAAGGTCCCATGACATGGTGCTCTTTGGATGCTTTTATATAGACCTTAGTGGTCCCCTAATACTGTATCTGAATTCTTTCCTGAAATTCAGCCTTGGTGCAGAATTACAGCCACTAGAGCCAGTCCCACAATGAGCTTTCCTTAGTATGTGCCATTTCTGTCTGTAGCTATTGAGGAGGAGAGGGGGGGGGGCAAGTCGGAGGGTGGGGGTGTAGCCTTGACCAAGTGCCACTTTGCTCATTTGAAAGCCATGAGCTCTCGCTCTCTCTCGCCCGCCTGCCAAATTCTCTGGGTGGGCAAAGCAGAGAAAGGGGAGGTAACCTTGCTCCTTATGACCTCATAAGGAGAAGATTCAGACCAGCCCATCGGGGCTTTCATTTTCTCCAAGGCAGAGCAGGATACCCAAGGCTTGGTTTACACCTATTACCATTTCTAGACACTGGGGGACCATAGGCAGGCTGGGGGAATGCATATTAATGCTCAAAAACCCCAGGTGAAGTTTAAACGCACGTTTAATTTAAAGTTAAATTTGTAATAAATGTAATGTATGCTAAAGGAGAGTCAGCATCAACAACAGCGCGTCTGTTACGTTAGCCTAAAGTCAAATTGCTCCCTTGTGATTTGTAAGAGCGTTCTGCCCTTCGATTAGTTTTGATTTTAGTAAAGACAAGAACAGCGTAATACAAAATATTACAAACTGGCATGTTTGAATTTCTAACGTTTACAGAGGGTCGCCATTTCGATGGCACTACGTTACAACACACTACACAGTGCTTGCTGAGAGCGATCATTTGTATGCGATTAGTTAAGGAGTACTATAAAATCCACTTCCTCTCACATATCACGGCAATATGGCTGCACAAATTGAACCAGGTGACATCCTTTACTGTCAAACTGGGAAAACTCCACATAGAATAGGATTTAGAAGGCTAGTCTAAACATAACTTTGTGCATGTAATAAATCTCTGAGGTTATGTTTGTTAGGCTACTTATTAGCGACATGGCCCTAGAGTGTAATGTAATACAAGGATAACCAGAGCTTTTCACATCTTGACTTTTGCAGGCCAGAGTAGCTGGAGATATTAGCTGAAGTGTAAAAGTGGGGATATTGTCAGTAAAGACAATTCTGAGTAGCACACAGGAGGGAGAGGAGGGAAATGAAGAAGGCAGTAAACTGGAGAGACCAGGTGGGTAAGAGCAGGAGGAGACTACAGAAGGAAGGAGATGCAGAGTTTAGTGAGAGAAAAGGGAAAGGAAGAATTGACTAAGGGATGAAGAGGAGGCTGCATATTCAGAGAGGGACAGAGGCAGAGAGTGATCAGGAGGAGGCAGATGACAGAGGAAGAGGCCTGCAATTACCCCTGGACCATATGGTTTGTTTATATTCTCCTTCCATTTAGCATACCTGCAAACTAGTCGCTTTTCGGCAGGGGGTGTCACCTTTTTCAGCCCTTCTGAGTTTGCAGGTATGCATATAAATTGCAGTACAGTAGCATAACAACATGACATGTTTCAGGTTTTGGCTATTTCTATTCTGTTGTATATATTATAGGGTTAGATATGTAAAGATTTACATATATACATAGATTATCTAATGTTTTACAGTTTATCATTTGTTTGATCATAATTACTGATAAAATAAGACCCATTCTGTTCTTTGTCTATCAGTAAATATGATCAAGCCATTTAATTCAATTTCAGCTAAAGTCAATTTTTATTTATAGTATCAAATCATAACAGGAGTTCACTCTTAAGACCCTTTACAGAGAGTAGGTCTAGACCACACTAATTTACAGAGACTCAATTTTCCCCAAGAGCAAGCATTTGGTGCAACAGTGGTGAGGAAAAACTTCCTTTTGGGCAGAAACCTATGACAGACCCAGGCTCTTGGTGGGCGGCCATTTGCCTCTGCCGGTTGGGACGCAGAGACATATACAGACCTAGAGAATTATGATTCATAATAATTATAGCAGTTTGGTTTGGACAGTTGCAATTATAGTAACCATGAAGATAATGGAACTATGACTAGAAATAATAGTTGTAGCAGTTCAGGGTGTTGCGGGGTGTAGTAGGCCATAGCAGTGTGTTTACATATGGGGTTCCCATGTACAGTCTTCCCCTGCCAAGATCTCTTGCTACCCCTTGCCACCCCATGTCAAATGTTCTAGAGCCGCCACTGCATTGTGAGTATGTTAGCATTGACCTTAAAGCTCCAGAGCTGCTAGGTTGGCTCTACTCTAACACATAATGTACAAATACTGGCTATCATGCCAGTATTTGTACATTATGTGGCTTTTAAGGATGGTCTTGTTTTTGTTTTTTTTTGTTTTTTTCTAAGTGCTAATACTTCTTTTTTTTTTTTCTTCACAGGCAAACATCCTGAGTGCCATGGGAAAGTGAATTTGTTTCTATTTTTTGTCTTTTAAATTTTTTTTTTTTAAATCTACCACGTCTAATGTATTTCTATTTCAGAAGCTTTTTGTCATTTATGCTTTGTTTTATGATGTTTTTGTAGTTACTACTGTGTACCAGCTGATGGCGCACCCTTGCTTTTAAATAAATGTGTCATTGAATGTTTGTTTATTTTCATGATCATAAATAAATCTGATGGTCTCTTTCACATATGACCCAATGCACCCGGTTTCGCCTCGCAGATCAATCACCATCTCTGGGTGGGAGTTATCGCCGATCTCTCGTTTTCAAACCTAATTGGGCTAATTATTTGAATGCGAATGCTTGTCCTCTGCGAGGCGGTGACACGAGGACACTTTTTTTTTTTTTTTTTTTCATCACCGACTGATAAGATGCAGCATCATTCAGTGTGAAGCCGTTTTTTTTGTTTGTTTTTTTTTGGGTTAGAGAAGGGTGCTATAATCCCCCCTTTCTCCCACAGCACGTAGTCTGCTTGATTTCACTTTTCATTTCACACACACCTCCTCTGTGATCCACCCAGCCTGCCAGGAGACTCCCCATTGCACACTGCGATGCTGGAACACCGCCGCTTCTCCAGCTTTGACATAAAATAAAGGACACTGTCGGATTATCCACAAATATTGCTCGTTTGCACGTACATCGTGGCTGTAGAGATGTTCGGTCACGTCTGAATTTTCTTTTTTGTTTATTTTATTTTTTTCTGCACCTGAAAATAACTATGCCAAAGCCAGGCACGCTCCGGCTGTATTGAGACAATCGCTGGATTAAAAAGGTCAGTTTGATTTATCTACATACCCTTTTTTTTTAAATATTCCTCCTGTGAAATATAAATTCAAAATAAATGGCAAAGCAAGAATCTCATGCAAGTGCACGTTATTTTCTGCTTATCATTGCAATTTAGCAGCAGCAGGCTAATTAATGCCCCTCCTCCTCCACTCGTCCATTCGAGTATTTCCCCTTTGTCCTCATCCTTTTCTGCTCTGTCCTTTTCACCTTGTGTTCTATGCCCAGCAACCGCTTACCATATGACCGTTAGCGCTTGTGTACACATGATGAAATGATATGTATACACCTGCACAGAGACCATCGCTGATACTATCGTTTCTAAGGAACCTGCCGCCATGCCGTGCCTTTGTACTCGCCTTGTCATTGTGACCTGATAGAGCTGATCTATTTTAATATAAGGCGTGATTTACCGTGGAACATGCGTGTGTTGTATCGGTTTACACGAGTCTATTTATTTACAATTCAGCACGGCAGAAGTGATCAAAAATATAAACGTTACAGCAGAAAGAAGCTTGTGATGTTGAGCCTCGATCAAAAATCTAAATCTGCTACAGCAGAATGTAGGCTATTAAGGGACTGTATGGAAGTTATTAAAGTGAGAAGTAATTTTCATATTGCCATACTTATGGAAAACCTAACCAAATGTGTCCCGTTTACCGAACATTTAAGCCATTCTTTATTTGTGAACCAAGAGCTGTCAAACCATTTTTTCAGACCTATTTAACTTAACTGTAGAGCTGTTTTCTGTTAAGCAGAATATAGTGAAGGTAGGAGCTACTGTAGGCTATGTATAAATAGTGCTCTGTAGAAATAGGAAGTTAAATCACTAATGTTCCTAGTTGATTTTGATGAGGAAAATAAATCCCTGATATGGCTAAATGCACATTTTAACCTTTCACCCTGTGTTGCATACAAAATTCACTTACCAATATAAATATTTGATCTTTATAAATTGTATTTGTTTAGAATAAAATCAAATCTAACTGTGGTGAGAAAACACTGCAATCCCAAACATTTCAGAGCATTCTTTTTTTCTTTTCGCAGTAAAATAGGTTTAACAAACTCCCTTTTCAAACCCTCTTTCCCACCACAATTTTTGTACATTCCCTAAGCAGATGGGAGGGGGCAGCTTCTGTTTACAAAGATGCTTAAAACCATTTTCTGGCTCCCACGTGAACTACAGGCAGGCAGCGCACACAGGACTGTACTACAACTAGAGGCTTCCATTTCTGCTGCCAGCATGGCTGTGAACATCATGCCAGCTCCTGCCATTCGGCTAGGGAAGGAACAACCATCGCTGCTGGACCAGGAGGACTCTCTGTCGAACCAAGCCCCCATCTCTGTGCCATGCCCACCAGTCGGAGATGAACCACTCATCCACAGCAGCAGCAGCAGCAGCAGCCCGGTCAGCACGCAGCCTCCCCGCAGCAAATCCAAAGGCGAGCTAGTCATAGTCATCAACGAGAAGCTGAAGAACAGTAAGTGACTGAGTTTGACCTCATATTAGGGCAGCGGGTGGTTGGAGGAGGAGGAGGGGGAGGGAAAAATACAGCTGCTTAGTCAGCTCTATAGGGAATGTCAAGTTCCAATGCACGTGAGAGCTCCTGGCAGAGCGCACACACATTGACCTCCTCGTGTGTTTGAACATTTGCCCATCCTTTCTGTCCCTCATGTGTAGGCAATGGGATCCACCCAACGTCCACAGAGAGCACTTCTCCAGTCATCTGCTCTCCTCCCAGAAGACAACACTCCATCTCTTACCCCCATCACAGCAAGAGCAGGAAGGGGAGCAGGGCGAGCTCTATCGGCTACACCGCCTTTTCGCCAAGGCCGTCAATTTCTCGCCACTCCAGCATCGCCACCAACCCGCCCTTGGACCGGTCCAAAGTCAAAGACTACCTCCTCCTGTCTGTGCTGGCCTGCTTCTGCCCTGTCTGGCCCATCAACATTGTGGGATTTGTCTACTCCATCATGGTGAGAACAGGATCTTTTGTCTGTTTTTTTAACGTTTTTTTTCTTTCTTTTTTTTTTTCTTTCTTTTTTACAAATATGCATCTGTATCAAACCCAAGCTAACAGATAGTTCAACTTTGTCCTTCAGTCCAAGAACAGTCTCGAGCAGGGAAACCTGGACGGCGCTGTGCGTCTGGGACGTGTGGCCAAGATGCTCTCTCTGGTGTCACTAGTAGGAGGGACGGTCATTATCATCGCCTGCATTGTCAACCTGGCCAGTGAGTGTCCCAAATCTGATCTTTAAACCTTAACCTCACCTTTTTACTCCACTGTGTGCAGTGATTCGTCCCCTTGAATATGTAGCAATAGCCCCGCTACCACTGATCCTCCTGGCCCAAACACCTGCTACTGTCACTGTTTATCCCATCACAATATAATATTTAGCTTTGTTAGCCCAAACTGACTAATCACTGATGTTATTACCCATGTTTGCACAATATTCCACTAGGAACAATGCCTGCACAAGTCTTTCTAGACTGCGGCACTTTAGGAATTATGTCAACACCACACAAAGATCAGAGCATATTAATCACATCAGACTTAAATCTACACTGTCTGACATGTTTGTTTATTTGCACGGGTGACCTCCAGCCTCCAGCTGTAACTGGCTGCATGCCTCAGATTGCTGTGTGTGTTATCAGTAGAGTGACATGTTAAGTCCGCTGTCTGTTGTACGCCTCGTTGCCCTGTTTGCATGTGCAAAATGTTAAGTGTTGCTGTCCCTGTATCACATGTAAAATTACATATAATGTATGTCAGCGTGTGAGTTGTTTACATTCTACCAAATAAAGGGATTCTGATAACAGATCAGTGTTTCTTATTAGACTTGTATAGAAAGAGAGTAGTATTTGTCTTTTGCAGTACTGTATGTACACATGACTCCACTCCATCAAAATCATGGAAAGATTGCTTTCTTTTCATTTTCTATCAATCTTTTAAATGTGTTTGTTTTGATTTAACTACATTTGCCGTAGTATTATTATTGTTATCATGTTTAAATATATACCTGAAGGGTCAGTCGGTTAAATGATGCTTTGCCTCTTGACTTGAAGCATAGATTTATCTTTGTTTGTGAACGCAGCCTGTTGGGTCTCATTAAGCCAAGAGATGACTGGAAGAGCAGTTTAACACACAAGTTGAGTTGAAGGGTTCCCAACAACAACAACCCTCTCATTATATAACATGTCCTCTGTGGTCTATGAAAGTTTATACATCCATATTAAGTTGCAGAAACTATATCTCCTTCACTAATATGCTTCCTTTTCTTTTTCTTAGTAAATGTGAAAACCTGAGTTTCATCCCAGGATGAAACTGGATAAGGCAACTGACCGTACGGCCCGAACCTGCACCACCGTCTTTACCACCTAGTCATTACCTGGATGTGTGACAAATATGCACCCGATATACAGTGCTTACTTGTATTTCTGTAATCTATATAAATCCCTTTTTGCTAATGGAAGAAAATAAAATATGCAAATGCTGCTGCTCTGAGAGGGGGGGTTGTCTGTTAGATGGAGAAGAGAGTAGACTATCTAAACAGCCTCTTCGTATTCTGGTCTGACCGATTCTTGATAAACTCTTCGAGAATACCATCACCACTCGCAGAACTGACTCTGAAAGATGGACTAGAAAAAGGGGGATCAGTGGAAGTGGTTATTACATGAAACAGGAAGAACCGCCTCCCAGGCTTCAGCACCACATGCAACAAAATGTCCGCCCAAGTCCATCCTTCACTGCACCCAAAGACGGGACTCATCAGAGTTTCAGCTTGCCTTTAAATCCCCTCGAATCCGTGAAGAGAGGCTCTGGGATTTGTGGTTGCATTGGAATCACAGAGCAGTAATTCACCTCACAGAGAAGAAACACTTTGGTTCACAGTATCTCCTCTTGTTTCTGACTCTTCTCTGTGGTTCTCATGACTCCCGCCCTTACATCTTGTGTTTGAGAGTGAGCTTATGGGTGGCAAAAAGAGGATGAAAAAGAGGCTTACCAAGGACTAGCTGTGGGTGCTAAACTGGCAGGGATTATGGAAAGTCTCACACAGAAGGCACAGTCATCACTGCAAGGGAAAATGTGTGCCAAACAAATTGAGAGGGAAAGTTTCTTGCTTTGTAAAGACCTAACTCTAACCACAGAATTGTTGTATCGAGGAAAAGGTTTTTTGTTTTTGTTTACTCTGCTGCAACTTTACTGTATATCCCCTCGACACCACTGACCACTGACCACTGTGAGTCAAAAAAACACCGTAGCAAGACACATTAATTTTACAGTGACGCTAATCATGCTACATCATCTATAACCTAATCTTTTGATAATGTTTGTAAAAGATCATTTTGAAAACAGAATTTCATAATGTAAAGCTCTTGAAGTGCTATGCTGCAGTTGACAGATGGTGGTAGCATTGTTAATGCATTTTGGCATCACTATTTGGTTAACAAATGAAATGGCTTGTGATTGCAGTCAAAGTTGGTGGCTGTAGCCTCCGTCTGCATCCACAGGTAGCCTGTACTTTGAAAGCAGACAGAGTGTGGCTTCTGTTGTCCCCTAAATCAGTGATGAACACCTTAATTATGTTGTCACACACAGTAGGTCTTTTGAATTTGTAAAACACTGGTTTGAACATGGTTTTGTGGATGTGTGATTTGAATAGCAGTTCTGTGGAAAGCTTTTTGAGTCTGATTTATTAATATTATTATATCTCCTGTGTATTCTTAACTAATCTACCTGTGATTCTCACTGTGATCTGAAGCAACTGGTTTTCATCAAGAATGGATACAACTCCTTATTTACTATATCCTGGATTTTGAATTGTGTAGATAAACGTCACAACTTCTCATCATGAGTTTACACCTGCTGCAGACAATTTTCTGTAATGATTAAATAAGAGTTTTTTTCCCCCCTTTGTTAGCACTTAATACGTAAATTAAATTGTAATCAACAGTTGATGTTTTCTGCAGATATAACTCATATTGTGACAATTCTCTAATTGATATGAGTTAGCATTAGGTAGTTAGGATCTAAAGTATAGGCACACTAACTGACAGTCATTGTGTTACTAAAAGGGTTCTATAATCTTTGTGGTTATTGGCATGTTGTGGACCATTATTAATGTACAATGATAAAAGTTGAAAATTACAACGATAAGCTGACTTTTAATATTATACTTCTGCAGCACATTCGTAATAAAGACACAATGCATGTAACGTGTTTCCGTTGTTTTGCAGAGATAAAGAGCAGTAGTGGAGATTAGAGAGATTTAGTTTTTTATGGGAGAGAATGAGTGTCAAAAGTGAGCGATATCCAGAGAGCTTAGCTTCTGAGTTGAGATTGGGTTTTGCAGCAAACAAAGTATTAAAGGTCCTATGGCATGAAAATGTCACTTTATGAGGTTTTTTAACATTAATATGAGTTCCCCCAGCCTGCCTATGGTCCCCCAGTGGCTAGAAATGGCGATAGGTGTAAACTGAGCCCTGGGTATCCTGCTCTGCCTTTGAGAAAATGAAAGCTCAGATGAGCCGATCTGGAATCTTGCTCCTTATGAGGTCATAAGGAGCAAGATTACCTCCCCTTTCTCTGCTTTGCCCACCCAGAGAATTTGGCCCGCCCATTAGAGAGACGTCATGGCTTTCAAACGAGCAAAGTGGCAGTTGGTCAAGGCCACACACCCCCCCTCTCACAGATAACTTCAACAAAATCAATGCAAAATTTCCCTCATTATGTTCTTTGTTTTTTTTTTAAAACCCTTAAAGGAGCTATTACTATCTGCCGCTTACGCTGACCTATTTCATAACAAGAACAGTGAATAGTCAAATTTGTTTTCTAATATAAAGAAAACATACTGTTGTTATAGTTGGTAATAGATTTTTCACCCAAACTAACAGTTATCAACATTTAACAGTGTAGTATGTTTTGCACCACAATGGCCAAATGATACATTAACAATATCACCATTTATTTAAACTAGCTTTGCAATGACAAATCAACAAAATATATCTGCAACTATATTAATAGTTGATTAGTCGTTTAAGCCATCTTTAAAGAAACAAGACTAAATGCTCAGTGGGGCTGTACTCAGACACAGCAGTGCTGTGAGCTAAATGCAAAAAATGCTCACAATGACAATGTTAAAATGCTGTTTAGCAGATATATTGTGGGTTTTTTACATTTAATGCAGGCAAATAATTCACATAACACACGGCAATATGATGACATGACAATATAATCTAACAAAAAGAGATAAAAGAAATGGACAAAAAAAAGCAGGGAATAAAAATAAAAAAGGACAATAAAATAAATAGCATTCCAGGTGTGATGTTAACCATGTTTTCCCCATCCTCAGTTCAGCTATTCACAAGGTACACCTGGGGATGACAGGAATGTCGGGTATTTGCTCATAAACAATTTGGATACATTTTAATCTGATGAAGGCACCGCATATAAAGGTCAGTCATTAGTTAACACAATTCATCCTGATGGGGATGTGCATGTCTGTATCAAAGTTCATGGCAATCTATCCAACAGAAATGTGAATGTTAATATTGGTGCTACAGGAAAAAGTCAGTGGGGTTCATCCTCTGGGAACCATGAATGTCTGTATTAAATTATCTTGGCAATCCATTTGTCCAGTTGTTGAAATATTTCAGTTAAAGAGGTGGCGTGACCAACCGACATCACCATCACAAGAGCCATGTTAGTAGCATGTCTAAAACAAAAATTTTAATTTGTTCTCAAATGTGACAATTTGCAGCTTTTACATTATAGTACATTATCTTTATTAATATGAATACCTTTCTGTTTTGTATACTGTTAGTTGGACGAAACAAGATATTGTGATGAGCACCTTTTACTGTTTACCTTTTAATGTTTTATAGATCAAATGATTAATCGATCGAGAGAGAAAATTGGGACACAAACTGCAGCTTTATTTAACTATGTTACATGGAAATGATAATAAAAGTCATGAAATTGATAAAGAGATGCATATCTTCCATTGAAATGAGTGCTCTGTTGTAATAACGAACATACAAAACAATACTGTACATACAAAATAAACACGACTATATTCAGTATATGAATTAATTCCTGTCACAGATTTCTTAAACCAAAACTCCATTTGCTCACAGAGGTAAAAATTAACTATATTTGCAGAAAGATGACAGCAGTCACGCAAAGTCTGACAACAGCAAATTCCCCCTCGCCAATGTCAACATTTTGACAGCAAAAGGTATTTTCCTTTGTACTCAGCTAATTTAGCAGTAAGTTTATATAGCACAGTACTGCTTGGAAGAGGATCAGTATACCAGACAGACTCACATCCAGATGCAGTAAGTGGGTCAGGGATTATCCAGCTGGGTCACATAAACACTGAGGCTGTGAGTCAACTTGGCAGCGTTTGGATGCCTCATGATCATCCTGTCGGTCAGCATTGAAAATAATGAGATACACTGACCTGTGGCGATGTTGTTCTATTAGTGCCTGCTTAATTTGCAGAGCACTGGAGCTGAACAAAAATCATTATGAGTGTGAATGAATGCTTCAATGGATTGTTGAAGATTTTCTATTTGGAAAGAATAAGTCTGTATTAATTATTAAAGGCTCACTTTGACACCACTCTACTGTACTCTACTTCATCCGACAACAGCTGTCTGGTAAACACCAACTCCAGGTTCTATACAATCTTCCAGGCACAATAACTATTAATAACTGTCAAAACTGTTAACTGATAAATGAACATGCATTTAAAGAAGCAGGAAAAGCACAGGTGTAACTAATAACCTTTATTACAACCACACTCCATTTAGCTGCTCTAGTTGCAGGACCCTGGTATTATGAATGCTGGCTCACTGGCAGGGCTTACTAAACTAATAAAACGAAATGGAATGGAGCCATAATTATTATTATTTGTGACATCTGTGCCTTTTCTGCTATGACAAGTTAAAGTTCAACTGTGAACTAAACTGTTGATAAGTCTTTTCCACGGCAGACATTTTGACTTTTCACAGAAGGAAAATCACAGCAGGTGGTATTAATAACAAATTAACATGGCCCAGTTCTAGTCACAGAACATGTTTTGAATGTGGTGTTTGAAAGTGACAGTGTTTCCAAATGACGATTGTGTCATAAAATCGGTTCAAGCTGAGGTTGTGTAGTACAAAAATGCAGTTTTTCCAACTTCAGAACAGGTAATTGTCCCTTCAGAACGAGATAATTGTGACACAAATTCCACACTACTAACCCTGTGACAAAGGGGTGAATGCAATTCTACTCGTGAACTGTTATAATTAAGTATGATATCTACATGAAGCTTAATTGAAATGTGATGTGAGCTTGAGTCGCATATTTGGCCCATTATTACTGTACAGCTCTACTGCCACAATATCTCTGCCAGCTTCAACCGCTAACTTTTCATTACAATCCTGGCTAAATGGTGGCAATGTGCTCATTATTGTCTCTTAAATGAAACCCACTTATCATCACAGAGTGGATTCAGAGCTCTGGTGAAATATCACTATAATACTTCTATCAAGGCTCTTAGTTTCTTTTCATTCCTCTCTTTAGCTTTTATCTTCAGCAGCAGTCTTTTTTTTACACTGACTTATTTATTATGCTGCCAGTTCGAGTTACTCAATAACATGGGCTGAAATAATTCTAAATAAATCTTTTTTCCCCCCTCACAAACCAAAGAATAATGTGATTGTTTGGTAAACCATTTCAGAGCATCAGACAGCCAGATGTTTGGTGCTAAAATACACAATTCTGTGACGTAATGTGCTACTCGTAGCTCTCATCATTATCCATTACGTGTTTTCTTAATCAGCAGTAATGCCATGGCTTTGTCCCTGCTGAGAGGACACAGTTTGGTTTTAAATAAATGTTTGTGGTTTCACAGAAATCTGCTAAACCACTAGATTTTAGATCAATCCTCCATGAGCGAACATAACTATTATTTAACAGTTATATCAGAGTCTGTCTGCATCACTAGAAAGTAAGTTTTTGGATAATACTCTGTATAGTGAATTCTTGTTTTGATCGACTTTCTTTGCGGCTTCTGTTGATCATTAGCAATTGAATTAAACATTTGTATCACCAGGTGGCCATCTCTGGTAGGCTATTGTTTCTGATGCAGCTCAAAGTGGTTGAAAATTGAGTGTGTTTTTTTTTCTTACAGTAATCTCAGTTTAGACCATGGCACATTATGAGCAGTCCAGTCCCCCTTCCTGCAGCTTCCTAAACTGTGTAAGATTAGACCTTTTTTCATGTTTTTATTACATCTGGACCTGGACTATTGCAATGTTCTGTATGTGTGTTTACTTACTTTGAAAAATCTCTATTTGCTACCTGTAGATTTTAAGATTGAAGTGATGACTTGTAAGACTTGTATGGGGTTCTCAATATCTCCATATGGTTCTTAGTTAAAAAATGTAAGACACTGACTCTGTAAGCACCTGCCAGAGGAAAAAAAGTAAGACAGTTATTAATCCTTCTTCTGATTTAATACTATTTTGGAAAGCACTTGTATAAAAGTTTGTTATTAGTTGTATCACCAACATTTGGACAGTGTGACAGGATCTGCAGAGGGCAGACTTCTCTGGTGTTTGTCAGTCAGGCCGAGAGCACAGAGAGGAACAAACAGTGACTGAGGTGAAACATTAGTAGCCCTCTCTGATTTCACAAAAAGCTTCTTTTCCACTCAGGCTACAGGAGAAAATTCACAATAATCAGAAACCGCATGTGTTTTCTGCCCCCTCTTCTTCTATTTAAAATCTAGACTGAGCGTCTCTCCTCTGTCCCGACGTCCATGACTCTGCTTTCTGACTCAGACATGATGCTCTATCCGTACTCTGGGACACAGAGCAGCAGTGTTTATCAAAAACATCCTAATGTCCTGACCTCTGACCTCCCTGTCAAGTGGAACAAGTAAAAAGTTCAATTAATGGTGCCAAGAATGACAGAATGTTACATGTGGATGATAAAAAAAA
This sequence comes from Perca fluviatilis, assembly GCF_010015445.1. Classification (NCBI taxonomy): domain Eukaryota; kingdom Metazoa; phylum Chordata; class Actinopteri; order Perciformes; family Percidae; genus Perca; species Perca fluviatilis. The sequence continues at coordinate 16,542,280 of NC_053132.1, read as the reverse complement.
AGTCCAACTCTTGGTTTGTTTTTTCAAATGAATAGATAGATAGATAGATAGATAGATAGATAGATAGATAGATAGATAGATAGATAGATAGATGTGCCTCTGACCTGCTGGATCACTTATGTTATGTTACTGTCAGAGAAGAAGCTGCAGCTGCAGTTCCTGAAGGCTAGGTGGCAGTATTGGCTTTATTGGATCGCCACTGAGCTGCAAGTAAACATTAGAGATTCAAAGAGGCCACTTTAGAGCAAATATAATAAATATTCAGGGATACACACAATAAATCAATATGAATGTTTTATGAAAAACAAACACAATCATGCACACTTTAAGTTACAAAAGACAAACATCCAAAGCAAGTGAAACACAATTTATATTTACATATGAACACCACTGGAAATTTCAGCATGCCTCTTTAACCACATAAGACTGAGATAAAGCCTGCAGCTTGGTCAATGCCATCCATGAAGCAGCAGACATGGAGAGTTACCAGACAACACGGTGCTCTATACACCATTCATATTTGTAGTTTAGATATCAAACAAAGGCTGAGGATTTTATTCACGGTGCGTCAGAGTACAGCATGACCATGCACAGCTTTCCATAAACCACTCTGCTCTGAAACTTCTCTGTTAATTACATCGCTCTTCTCCTCCATACAAATCAGGGATCGTGAAGTAAAACTAGGTCAACATCATCAACGTGTCACCAACAAGAAACTGACACTGTGATATTAGAGCTGAAACATTAAACAGCTGAACAACATAAAAAAGGAAAAAGAAAACTGTTACCGTTGAATTAAATAAAAACATCTCTTTAGTAAATCAGAGCAACACACCCCAGGAGAATTGGGAGCAAGACAATGATGAACATCCTGCAGCAGTGCCTGGCACATATTTGTCTTGTAGTTTGCTCCATCAACACCAAACATGCAAATAACTGACACTAACCATCAAAATGGAAGAACCAATTGTCTCTCCTGTTTTCTGCAGGCAATCTGATGGCAATCAGATCAATAGATGCAAAATGTCTGACAGTATTAAGACCCCTTGGAGGTCTTTGGAAGCATTAGGCAAAACATTATTGCAAGGGACAGGTATGTGCGCTGTGATATATAATGGTGTCAGCAGTTAATGAAAATAACAGGCTGAATGGAATAAGAGCAAGTAAACCTGACATGACGCAGAATAATTCAGCTTTCTTCCTCATTATATGTTCTTGCATGATTTCAATTTATCTTGTTGATTGAGATCTGACTAGTTTGGAGCAGCTCAGAGGAGCATTTAGATTTAAATCCACAAAAGAGACATGGATCCCAATAAATATGATAATCAAAATTCTCATGCTGTTAGCTTTGTGGTGGGGACAGTTTGCATCAGGTCTATTTAGAGCTGAGATTAGAGTATTGATCTCTGAGTGTGACCCCCCTTTGGGTATGTCGTTATGAATTATAATCTCACTTATGACACAAAGTAAGTAGGATATGAATCCTTCATGCAGAAAATCCTCAGAGCATGCAATGAAACGTCTCTCGTCAGGCAGTCTCTCCAGCGTCAGTACAGTGGAAGAGGATCAGTTCATTCCTGCAGTGTGGATCCAGGCAGCTCGTTGGTTAGCGTGTGCCAGCGCTCCACCTTCTTGCCCTTGTTCTTTAGACAGTCTATCCAGTGCTGCAGAGTTTCTCCCTGTGAGTGACACCCTAAGGACACACCGCCTACCCAGTGCAGAGACAAAAAAGAATGTCAATGTGACTCAAGAGGAAAGGGAATGTTTAAATAAATGACAATGAGAATTTATGTATATAGTAACAATTAAAAAGGTTTTTTGAATGGCATGTGGGCATTTTATCTTATTATTTATCTTATATTACTTTTGATGCCAAATAGGTTGTGTATTGCAAGAAGCATAGGCGTAATCATCTATGGCTTCAACCTACACCTGTTTGATTGAGTGACCTTTTTGTTTTATTTTTTTAAGATCATCATTATTGCATGGGATGTTTATAACTTTATTACATAGTTCAAACTGGATTAAGGAAAAGAAGTCTGAAAGTATTGAGAGACAGATGTAGGTTGTTGGTCTTTTCATAGGATTTTTAGAAAAAAAAAAAAAGGAGAAAAACACCAGACTTTACCTATACTTACTGTAAGAAACAAAAATCTTTAAAAGATCTCAGAAAAAAAGTAAACAAAATGGTGTTCAAATAGAGAAACAGGTGTAAAATGTAATTACACGCTCTACCACTGGTAGAGCAAGAATAGTATGAAGCTCAATTTCAGCCAAAATGTCACTGACACCCTTTTGGCAACTTAACCCTGCAAATTACACTCAGTGTGTACTGAGCAGCAGATAATAGCGAACAGCTTAAAATATCTTTTGGTAACATCTGCCATGGGTCCAAAATTATTGTACTGCTAATGAAGTAGCCAGGCAGCTAATCAGTATTCCACACACTAGCATGAAATCATTAGCTGCCTGTGAAGTCACCTATGAAGTCATTGGATTTTCCCAAGTCATAGTCCCACACAGTGACCTCCAGCGTCTTGGTGGCTAACTCTGAGAAGGTGATTTCATAGAAGAACTCCTGGGTGAAAACAAAGAGGGCAAGAGGTGGGTGGACAAGCAAAGGTCAGAAGATCACACCTAACAAGCGTTTCTCTTCCTCTCTAAACCTTTAAACTACTCACTAATGCGGCAGTGTGCTGCACTGTAATTGGCTTGTCTTACAAAAAGGTTCCAGACTCTTTGCATGCAGTGTAGCGTCTCTGAGGACTGTATCTAAATGAGCTGTCTCTTTATATTCAACCCCTAAAAATGTGCTTCTCGCTCCCACAGTTATGCATGTAGAGATGAATATGGATGTCTACCTCATTAAACTCTGGGTTGAGTGTCTTTTTTATGACAGCTGTTTTGTGCTTAGATTTCTTCTGGACGTCTGGCTTGAGATACCTGAAACAGAGGAATTTTTCAATTTCAATTCAATTTATTTATAGTATCAAATCATAACAAGAGTTATCTCAAGACACTTTACAGATAGAGTAGGTCTAGACCACACTCTATAATTTACAAAGCCCCAACAATTCTAATAATTGATGTGATATCATCATATATGAGTCTGGTCATTACCATTCACAGGTCATATAGTAGGCCTACAGCTGAAAGGAACAGTAAAGCACTAATGATGACTGTAAATACCAGTGCTATAACAATGTGAAGTTCATGCATATATAAAATCAATATGTTCACTCAGGAATGATGTCAATAGTAGAAAGAATCAGTGGCTTTTCTTGCCATGTCACTCTTTTACCTCCTTTGATTCAGAAAAAAAGGTAAAGACAGAGGTAAAGTAACAAGTGAAAGTAACTAGTGCAACAAAGTCTGTGTAGGTTACATATATATTTTTATTGTCAAAATCAGTAATTTATATTTAATTTTTGTTGTTGATATTTAGGTACTTTTGCAGTCGCAGGGCTTAAGCAATTACAACAATACAACAAGTACAACAATGCAGGTAAAAAAGAAAAATGTTGTATTAACCTTAATCACTGGTTTTATGCACCACCCGGTGGGCACGCGGTGACCCAAATCAAACACACCTCAACAGATGCATGCTGGGTCTGTCATGGGCTCATGGCTAACATGGTAATGCTAACCCAAGTTCAGTGCAATGTATGAGGACCGACTTTCTGCTGTTTTTGAAAATAGTCTACTGGTTTATACTGGGACCAGAGAGGCTGAGTGGACTGGTTATATTATGCTTTGAAAATGAACGAGCAGAGAAGTTGAACATAGATATTGCGGCTCCCAAGACTAGCGGAATCGCAGAATTACGTACAGATCAATCACGTGAGTACCGTACAACAACAAACTTCATTCTACAGAGAACATCAGCGTTGCTAGGCAACGTAGCATAGTAAGTTTAACCGTTAGCTAATCATTTCAACAGTTTATTCCTCAGAGGTTCATCTCAAATATAACGCTGTACTCTGAGCAGACTAGGCTATATTCACTGACTGGGGTAAATGGTAGTTCTATGAGTAGGCTACCTGAGTAACTAACGTTACAATATGAGCTATTTGTTCCCTGCTAATTAAAAAAGGAAGCTATGATGCGCTGTCCTGTAGCTATATGGTACAGGTGTTGATATTGTATCAGGTTGTGATTATAGGCTGTAGCCTATCTGTAAATCCTGTATGATACGACACATAGATTGGTGGATTGTGTTACCTTTGGAGTTTGGACACAGCCAGGCTAGCTGTTACCCTCTATTTCCAGTCTTTGAGCTAGGTTAAGCTAATCTAACCAGCTGCTGTTGCTCCACGTTTACCGTACAGACAGGACAGTGGTATATCTTTTCATCTAACTCTCAGCAAGAAAGTAAATAAGCGTATTTCCCAAAATGTCGACCTATTCAATTAAATATTAATATATTGAATATATTATTTGTAAAACTAACCATATGTGAGTGTGAGGATTGCTTATCAACATGGCACAGATTTAAAAAGCCCAGCATCCCTTTTTGAGAGGTGTCATTAAATTCTCAGGATATTTTTAAGCCAGCTGGAAGGAGCGTGGCGAAATCTCTACTCACATTTGCTTTCCACCCGCCACCCACAGCTCGGAGAGCGTATGTTCCCACACGCTCTCAGACACAACAAAGCATCTAGGAAAAAGCTCCCGCCAAAGGGCAAAGATGCAAGCACGCATCCAAAATGAAACAAGGTGCATGATGTGGATGTGTGAGGGATGTGTGCGTAGGCTCAGTGGATGTAAAGGAGGGAGGAATGACAGGAAAGGAAAGGAGAAGGGAGATGCGTGTGTACTGAAGTGAGGCGAGTGTGGTGACATGCCTAGCATTGTGTGTGTCTGTGTCTGTGTGTTTGTGTGTGCGATTGCAGCGTGTGTGTGACGGGAGGTTGTTTAGTGTTTTACTCATTCCAGAAACATCCTCGAAGCCAGAAACACCCAGTGAAGAAGAGGGGGATTTTAAAGCTCATTTGTCCAGTTTCTGTCAGAATGCATCATTCAACCCAGGGACCTTCCTGCCCTCCCTGGCACAGCCCCACACACACACACACACACACACACACACACACACACACACACACACACACACACACACACACACACACACACACACACACACACACACACACACACACACACACACACACACACACACACACACACACACACACACACACACAGAGTATTGATTTTCTTTCATCAGTGAGTAATGAAAATTGCGCTCTCCTCCGTGATACAGTACGCCCATGTCACTGCTTTTCAATCCAATTTGAAGGCTGTCAATACACACACACTTACCTTTATCTTGGTGAGTGAGTGGTATATTTCACAATAGCTTTCACTTGTGTGAAAGCTGGCGTTGTTTGTCAGCATTACCTTGTGCGAGGTTAAGTTGAGCCATCGATCATCACTCATGGGTGGCGACAAAAGGTGATTCATGGGGTCAGTATGAGCTAACGGCCAGTTAAGACCAAACACAGGTAATGAGGTGGAGAGGGAGATTGGCGCTAGATAGGTCATGTGGAAATTTGTTCTGAAATGAGGGCCGTGAAACATCAATCCGTCAGCCTAAAGTTGTGTGTTCATTATTTAATCGCACAGCTAGCAGGATTACTCCATTTTATTTCATCAAATACACCATGGATTTCAGTTAGTGGTTTGATGTCGTACTTACGTTTTAACGTAGGGGTCTGAGTAGCCGTTGACGTCCATGGCTGCCAGGTGGGCGCAGCGTTTCACGCCCACACACAGCCCGCCACGAGCCCTCTCCTTGGCCTCGCCCTTCACATTGCCGTCACTGGCTGGAGGAAAGTACTGCAGGCAGAGCAGCAAACGGCCTCTCTCCTCTAGACTTCTCTGCTGCTCAGTCTCCCACTGAAGAGAGAAAAAGGGGATACAGGAATAGACATAGAAAAAAAAGGTGTGTGAGCTGCATTTGTATCTACTACATTACTGACTTAAGGTTCAGAGTTAAAAGGAGGCGTTATATATTGAAAATGTCTTTTGCCATGACCTGCTGATGAAACCGGCAACAATATGCAAGTTCTTCTTTAAAGCTGCTGTGGGCTAATCGACAGACTTTTGCTCTGTGCGCTCCGCTTCTCGTCACAGGAGCGCGTGCCAGCTGCTCTCTGCTTGAGTGACACGTGAGCGCCCACTCCAAACCACTTTCAATTACTCTTCTACACCCCTGCACCATTTATGCAATAAGAAGCTTCTCTTTTAATGTTTGTGTCTTAATCGGTTGCATTTTTGTATACAAAAGAAAAACGCAGTACACTGTAGTGATAGAGCAGAGCCTACATTTTATGTAGTCTTGATTTGGGTGGTCATTTAGCCTACATTTAAAAAAAAGTTGTAAATCTAGTTCTTCAAGTAAATTGTAGCGCACCACAGTTAACTATAATCCCAAAAGATTATAATAATAATGTAATATCCCACAGAATATTGGCTATTGAAAATGCTGCATTAATAACTTATTACCAAGACATGCGTATAAACAGGGTGCAAATTGTGAAGAAGGGGAGGGGGGGTTTGTTCATGCACAACAAAACATGCAAGAATTGAATCCCCCTTCCAATACCATGGACATAGTGCAACTTGGCCAGCCTGAAATATGCAATGGAAAATAATCTCAAAATAAAATAGCACAACGTGGTGTCAACATAAAACCCAGCACTTTCAAGCCGGAGAGCGGAGTTCTCTATACGGCGAAAACAAAATACTTTCACCCAGGAAACGCTCCTTCGTTCCACTGGAGTGTTTTAATCCAAATCCGATTTTTCTTTTCCTAAATTCAGTCATCTCCGCATGACACTCACTTTTTCTGGCTAAATTCCACCACTGTGACCCCTGGAAGAACTGTCATCTGGCGGTGCCTGTAGCTGGCTCGCAGTCACCTATTGGCGGCTAAACAACTGCCGCTGGTAGCCGGCGTCCCGGAGCTCTGTAGCGGCTAAATAAAAGCAGTAACTGCCGCTCGGATTTTATTGTTCGAGCGCACTATATACTGTTCATGTTACAACACTTTACTTAGTTTAAAATACTTATATTTTAGGTATATAATGAATACATGGTCTAGGCTATTGGTGAAGTAGATTATCCTCTTGAGGGGGGTACACTATACTTTGTCCCCACTGAAGATAAAAAATAATTGAGCAGAGGCAGGGATATGTAGACCAGAAACGGGGAAATCCTATGCATTCCCCCCGGCAAATCGCAAGCTGCGTATAAATATAAATACAGTATATCCAGACATATGCCATAATCATGTCATGTAACTGCTGAATTACCAGAGTACCAGCACCTTTTTTGGTCCAATTCAGGCACTGTTTACAGCCAATAACTTCACAGTTTTAATTCACTCTCATTGCTCCCATCAGTGTCGTTATATGCAGCTGGCAGCTGTTTTCAGTGGAAAAAACTCTGATAAACACACTGCACACTACCTGCTCAGCACCAAACAAACAGCAGACAGACAGAGTTAGCGACTAGCTGGTGAACAAAGTGCAGCATTTAGCAGTTAAAGAGCCATATTCCCCTCAAGAGTTGGTCAAAACATAGCTAAAAGGAGAGTGAATATTGGACTTGTGGACTCAAACACGACTTCAAATGAATGCTAATGTTGCTTTGTGTCTGTTAGATGTGTAAATAAACCACTGCTGTTTGCAATCACGCTCCAAAACGTGATCAAATAATAATATGTCGGTGTTGTGTTTACTGAGGCCAAAAAAATCAATTGACAGTACAGTTTCATCAGTCACTTTTGTTGAACAACGGCTGCTATTGCTACAGGTGACAAGATGAAAGCAAAAACAAAGCGTAACAGTAGTACTTAGAGTTCTGTGTGGCCCTAAAACACAATTCTAGCTGATACCCACCATGTCTTTAAGACTCAACCAGACTGAAGCCAACATAGACAGTATATAAACTGGACCAACAGATCCCGTTGCTCTGGACGGAGACCAGTGAAGGATATTAGAAGCACTTTTCCGGTGAGCGCTGAGCGTTACTGCACAGCTTCCAACTGAGAGAGACGACGTAAATGTGACGTGAGCAACCTGTCTGAAAGTTGGAAGTCATTCCCAATCTTGCAGAGACGGAGAGCGTAGGTATATGTAAGGAGATAACATGGGCACAGGCTAATTATTGCTAACTAAAATGCTAACATTAGTAATTAAACTTAAACAACGCTACCCCTGGCGTCGCACACCGCTCGGATTTGACGCTTTGTGCTGCGCTCAAAGTTCAAATTATTTCAACTTTTACCTATAGTTGCCGCTGACCTTTCAAAAGCACAACCAATGAGATAACAGCATGTTGTTACTTAGCAACGGGAAATGGCTTCTTTGCCACCCTTGATGATGAATACCTGCGCTGCGCTTTACTCTATCATGTGTAGGCGGCTTTACTGCCAAATTTAAGACCCAAAACAAATCGATTCAAGGGTATATTTTTGCTTTATTTTGTCCGTTGCCTACCAAGTAAGGCAGTAGCTGCAAAACCCCTGAGTGCACTGAACTGAGCAGGGTGAGTTCTATTGTTTATGAATTTAACCTAGGGCTGCACAATTAATCGAATTTGAATCACGATCACGATTTTGGCTTCCCATGATCAAATTTGCGTTATCGAGCGATATTTAAAATGCGTCATTCTCTTCATAGAACAGTTTTTGCAAAGCCAATCTAGCGCTCCATAAACCACTGTCTGATCACATGTCTCCATGAGCCAATCAGAGCTGTTCCCTGCCTGCACCGCGCAGCTTAGTTTCTAGCAGGGCTGGACTGGGACAAAAAATTGGCCCTGGCATTTTTGGCCAAGGCGGCCCACACCCACCGTGATTGGTCAGACACATTCCCTGCAGACAGTCCTCTTAAAATATGCGTGCATGCTATGATATGAGTTGCCTAGTGTTCAGCGTTCATGTGATCGTTTTGGATCCTTCAAGAGGGGTGTCAAGACTTATCTGTTGGTCTTACACTTAAATAATTCATTCATTCTTAGAGTTATGATTTGTATATTTATGGTATTTTTATTAGTTTTTATTATTGATATTGTATTGTCATTATTGATATTATTACTATTTTGCTTAATATTGGCTTAGCAACTTTAAAAACAGTTTACTGTTAATTTTTAACTATTTTTAACTATTGTAAGATTCATATTTTGTCACTTTGGACATAAGTGTCTGCTAAATACTATAACCATAACTATAACCCTTCCCAAAAGCTACAATAAAGCTGAAAGTAGTACAGTATATGCCCTGGAAAAGCGCACCAATACAAGAGAAGCTAATTAAGCTATTCAAGGAACACTGATGCTTGTATCAACACTGATTTTATAGATCACACAGACTTTTCAGCTAGCCAACAGGCTAACCGCCAGCATTTTCAATGTAAGCTTAAACAGTTAGGTTACCTGACAGCCACTAACTTTAATGTTACAGCCAAACTGCTTGTTATCGTTATGACGTGAAAAAATTCAAAAAAGGCCTATTTATATCGGCGGTTCGGCCCAAAAGTCCGTCGGCCCACCGGGAAAGTGCCCGGTATGCCAGATGGCCAGTCCAGCCCTGGTTTCTAGATGTAGACAGTCACAGAGGACAGAGTAACGTGAGGAAAATTCCACAACAGGTAGCAGTCGGTCATCATAAGCCGGTCACAATGTTTACCAGTTTACCAGTAAATGCAACGTTTTGTCCCGTCTGTGTTGTTTTTCAGACAACAGCAGTGACCAGTGCTAGTTTGTGTCTTTTAGCTCATAGCTTTAGCAGCAGACTGTTAGACGTCCCGCTGTTGGAATCCTACATTGAAATACAGACACACTACACTGTTTAGCAGTCAGCATTTTAGCCGTGTTTTAATCCAGTTACTACTGTGGCTAACGGTAGGCTAACGTTACCTGCTGTGTAAACGTGTTATTAGTGTTTACTAGCGTGACATTCAGCGATGTTTATGTTGCCTCTAACGTGGGTTTCGGAGCATCAGAGCGCAACGCAGACATGTAAGTGTCAGTGTAATGAGCAGAAATCCACGTAGCTATTTCGTCTGGTAGATACCAGGCATACCAGGCACCACATGCGCCGTTAACGTGAACAGAAAATTGCGTTGCCTGTATCTTTCACGGCAAACATGCATGTGTGGAAAGCGGTCGCACAACAGCTGAAATGGCATACTCCTTCACAGTATCCTTCAATAAAGCAGGAATGTAGCACAATATGGATGCAAAAGCAGTTATAATTATATAATTATGTGACAATAAAACAAGAAATAATCGTGATAATTAATCGTGATCTCAATATTGATCAAAATAATCGTGATTATCATTTTGGCCATAATCGTGCAGCCCTAATTTAACCTTTTATTTGTGAGAAGAAAAATGCATCATTCTTCTTTTAAAAGTTTCACAGCCTTGCTTTAAAATGCACTTTGTGTACTTTGCTGTGATGTAGTTAATCTCTCTTCTTTTTCTCATAAGCAAACGCACTTAAAGAGCTCAGTGACTTTCATCTAACATTCGAGTACACCTTTACAGCCTAGAGACAAACTCAACTATCACTTTCACAGTCCAATGGCAAAGACTTGTCTCGGACAGAATGAATCACCAGCCTTAAAGACATATTCTTGCACTTTGTCGCTCCTGGCTCAAATATTTTCCATGGACAACATCAAACTGTTACCAAAGCATTTGGCAACAAGCGGAACAACAGAGTAGATTCAAAGTGACAGATGAAAGAAAGGGAGGAAGTGGCAACAGAGGGGGAAGACGATGTTCTCACAGGACCGTGATTCACCCTCATGGCCAACAGCATCCATACATGTATGTTATTTATAGGGAAGACAAGCTGTTTCTCATCATTGCAGGTTCATCTTTATAAGGTTATCGTTCCTGTTTCACCACAGAAAATGGGGAAAAAGGCTCTGTTTTAATGTAATGTAATTTTAATGTAAAACGGTTTCCATCACTAAATATTTCCCCTCTCCTTTATCTCTCTTCATCTCTCATTAAGTCTTATCTTCAGGCGAGAGGTGGACACAGCCAGGACGATCAATATGCCACACACTCTTCCATGCTACTCCCATCCTTTCTCTAATGGTCTCAACAGCTTGCTCTGTTCTTTTTTCCTAAATCTCTCTTTGCTATTTCCCCCTTTTCTTATCTGTATTTTTCTATGGGAATCGTCATTACTGCCAAGAGCCAGTTCGCCATCTGCCGTGACTGAGTACGAGATTCGCAATTAGTGAGGATAATTTCCACCAAGTATCTGAATGGAGCAGCTCAGACCTTCACAGATCGATAGAGAGCGACTCATTAGGGAGGTGAAAATAAACAGGCATCGATGTGGAGCCAGCCAACCATAGTAATGGGAAGGAGATACATTTGTGGGTGGGTTTGCAAGGCAGAGAACTGGCAAGACGATCACGTTAAACAACCTTGACTGTGGAAAGAAACATAGAGGCAGCTGTTTTACTCCAGTTCTCTTAATGAAGTTAAAGGACCCTTCGTTAATTTACCTGATATGTGATGAGAGGCTCTACAATCATCTCTGTGTCTAATGAAAACTGAGACATTAAGAACTTGTAACAGCTGAGATTGGATTGTTAATTAAAGGACCTGGGGTCTCATTTATAAAACTGTGCGTAGGATCCTTACTAAAAGTGTACGTACGCCGTGTGTGTGTGTGTGTGTGTGTGTGTGTGTGTGTGTGTGTGTGTGTGTGTGTGTGTGTGTGTGTGTGTGTGTGTGTGTGTGTGTGTGTGTGTGTGTGTGTGTGTGTGTGTGTGTGTGTACGTGAATCAGCCTCTTATCTCTCCCTGTACGTGCCCATTTGTAACCATAAATAGTCAATGCAAAGAACCTCATGAATGCTGATCAGTATGTTAATGACCCTGTCAGTGTTCTTTTGTTACGCCGAATCATGATGACTGGAGGGGAAAAACTTCTCAGATGCTCGGGAATTGCTGAAAATTGAATTATAATTTCGGCCTGTTCTCGCAGAGTGTAGGGAAACCTGATCTATAGACTATATTAACAATACCGTCCAAAACGGCAGGCATTACGGCACTCAGGGACAGCTTCGATATACCAGACCTATATGATAAGATTTAACAGAACTATTTATTATATCCAAACAAGCCTTAGTGATAAAGTTGAAGATTATATATAATATTTATTTTAAAAAACACCGCTTCAGGGACCATGATGATCACTGGCTAATATGCTGATTTAAATTCCCTAAAGAGGGAAATGGCAGACAGCTAAGTGTTTTAAAAAAAAATTAATATTATATATAATCTTCAACTTTATCACTAAGGCTTGTTTGGATATAATATAGGCCTATAGTTCTGTTAAATCTAGGTCTGGTATATCGAAGCTGTCCCTGAGTACCGTAATGCCTGCTGTTTTGGACGGTATTATTAATATAGGTAGTCTATAGATCAGGTTTCCATACACTGTGCAAGAACAGGCCGAAATTATAATTCAATTTGCAGCAATTCACCAGTGTCTGAAAAGTTTTTTGCTTTTTCTCCGCCAGTCATCATGATTCGGTGTAACGAAAGAACAACTGACAGGGTCATTAACATACTGATCAGCATTCATGAGGTGCTTTGCATTGACTATTTATGGTTACAAATGGGCGTGTACAGGGAGAGATAAGAGGCTGATTCATGTACGCACACTTGTGGGTAATCTGTGATTTATAAATGGAACATTGCTTACAGATGTGCGTACGCACGGTTTTATAAATCAGATTTCTTTTTTGCCGTACGCCATTTTTGGCTTTTTGTGCGTACATACACTTTTAGTAAGAATCCTACGCACAGTTTTATAAATGAGACCCCAGACCTTCACTATAAATCATGTAGTGTTTACATTTTTTTTCACTTGTGAAAGAGAAAATTCCTATTTTTCTATTCATTTCCACATGATACAAAAATTCAACTAAATTATTCAGTTTAAGATTGATTGATTGGGGGGGGGGCAAGGTGGAGGGTGGGGTTGTGGCCTTGACCAACTGCCACTTTGCTCATTTGAAAGCCATGATGTCTCTCTCTCATGGGTGGGCCAAATTCTCTGGGTGGGAAAAACAGAGAAAGGGGAGGTAACCTTGCTCCTTATGACCTCATAAGGAGCAAGGAGCAAGATTCCAGATCGGCCCATCTGAGCTTTCATTTTCTCAAAGGCAGAGCAGGATACCCAGGGCTCAGTTTACACCTTTCACCATTTCTAGACACTGGGGGACCATAGGAAGCCTGGGAGAACGCATTTTAATGTTAAAAAAACTGAAACTAAAGTGACATTTTCATGCCATGGGACCTTTAATGTCCTATGGAAATAAATAGAAACTAACATATGTCTGGAACAGCATAACAATACATGCAAATGGTTTGCAGAATGGTGAGCTGCGATATTAAGCATACACACTTTGTTGAATATTTTAACTTGGCACACATCTTAACCTGCAATTCTTGGTTAAATTAAACATAAAATTCAATTTACTGTTTAGTTTATGAAATGTCAGGAAATTGTGAAAGATACGATTGTTTTCTAGAGTCCAAGGTGTCATCAACAAAACAGAAAAGCAGAAAGTCAACCTAGCACCAATTGACTTTGCTAGTTGACTGATTCATTGACTATTTGTTTCAGCACTCGTTAGATGTAAATAGTAAAAGATGTTGCTCTGATGTTTCTTAAATGAAGAATGATATTGATTGTTTCCACAATATTTTAAAGGCCATATAAGTACAACTAATAGCAACCCTGAAATATGAACAGGTTCATTCTCGTACTTTTAAGATACTGCTTGTAGTCATGTAAGCAATGTAGTCTCATATTGGGTAAGATTATCAAAACTCTGTGTAGTCCCCTTTAAGACTTGTTGAATATGAATGGACTATAAGCACGGACAGAAGCAGGGTTATGTTGAGCAAAATAAGAGGAGTCGGGGTCACCTCTCTCAGGTAGCAGGAGATTCCTCTCAGGGCTGTGCTCATTGCAGTCGGTGAAGGCAGCTGGAGGCAAAAAGAAGAGAAAGAGATCAATAATAAGGGGATATATGACTGACAGAAAAGCTGTTCAAGCAGGACAGAGGAGCATAGGATGAACAGAAAGAGATAGACATATTGAGTCAAAGCTGAAGCCACTTTGAAAATTAAAGGCAAGACACAACGTCTGGTCGCAGAATGACAGAGGGGCTTTAGCTTTTGATCGCAGAGTGGCCACCGGCCTCAGAGGGCCAATCTAATACCAACAGCCCTTTCCAACTCATGAAGAACAAAAAACCAAGCGCCCTCCCGCCCCTTTTTCACTTACATGCCCCCCGCTCTCCACCACTTTTATTTTTTAATCCATTTGTTTCTCATCTCTCTCACTTGCTCTCTGTCTATTGACACTCCACACACCACAGCCCCCCCCCCACCCCCCCACCCCGCCCTTGGCTTATTCTCCTCTCCCTTTATTCTACCAATCTCCATGTACCCTTTTCCCACGCATGACCCGGCTGACATTTAGCCAGCACAAAAAGCTGTTTGTGAGCTATAAGAAAATGATATTACTGGTGTCCTCTGTTTACCTATTTGTAATTCTCAGTAGCCGGTATTACCAGCAGATATTGGCTTCATTCAAAATATACTATACTATATACTACTATGTGGCCACTGCCCTTTGGGTAGTTTTGGTCTGGGGCTGTTTTCCTTGGTTTATGCTTGGACTATTTCTTGGCTGGGAACATTAACTTCCAGGATTGTCCCCTGGTTGCATGACAACAGGTCCCATAGCCCCCCGTAAAACCATAACTTGTTGTTTTTACACTTTGGTTTAAAGGGCTGAAATACAGCATGTTAATTAGTGACCGTCACATGTGCAAGTAGTTGGAACCATTGGACAGAGCCAGGCAAGCTGTTTCCCCCTGTTTCCAGTCTTTATGCTAAGCTTAGCTAGCTGGCTGCTAACTGTAGATACCTATTTAGTGTATAGATGTGAAAGTGGTATCATTCTTCTTATTTAACTATCTGCCAGAAAACGAATATGCGTATTTCCCAAAATATTCAAACTATTCCTTTAACATTTTTGGTTCATTGTTTTTATTTACTATTATTTATGATTATTACATTTCCTTTTGAAGTTTACTGTTCTGAGTGCATTTTTATCTTTAGTGTTCATCTTTAACAATACAGTATATTGTTTAACTATAAATGCCTGTCTAAGTCAGTATATTCATTTCTTACCACACTAATAAACACATTCGGGGGATCCTTGCTTTAAATATTTATGAATGTTTACGTTGATGTATCAGGAAAATCAGCCTATTTATTGGCTGTTTCCTCTCAAATATTAATATAGCATTAAATCAGCCTGTAATCTCAAATAGGGGAAGGGGAATCTTGGTGTTTTTGTCCAGCAGCTTTTGGGAAGCATTTGTTCAGCTCTATTGCCAGCGATGCTACAGAGATTGTACAGACACTTTTGGTATTTTATATATTATGTGACCCAAGTGTGTGGTCATCATCGGTCTACTAAATATTGACATTTTAACTCCTCCCTGTTTGCACGTTAATAATTCCCTGCCTTCCCTCTTAACCTCATTTCCACCCCCCTCTTTCTTTTTTCTACTTTAGGAGGTTGTGAGTCAGAAAACCTTAATATATTGAATATACCCTCAAGTCATTTATCTCCCTCTTCCACACTCATTTCCATCTTTCCTTCCTTTTTAGTCCTTCTTTACTATCCTCCCTTTTATTATATATGCTCCCCTCTCTTCTTCTCACAGGAGGTGGATGCTCCAGACAGATGTTAAAGTGTTTGGTCTGGTCAGGCTTCACACGGCGCAGGGCCACCCGCGACTCCCCGATGAACTCATTATGTGTCAGCTTGTCTTCGTCGCACACGGACACCCTGGGAGCAAGAGACAGAAGAGGGAGGGGAAGGTAAAAATTAGAAATAGCGAGAGACAAAGATGGGGAGAGAGGAAAATAAGAGTAAGAGAAGCTGATTACTGAGACAGAGTTAGGTGTGTGTGTGTGTGTGTGTGTGTGTGTGTGTGTGTGTGTGTGTGTGTGTGTGTGTGTACAACATTGCATGTTATGACTCATTTAATTAGGAAGGAAATTGTTGACATAGACCTGACCAGAATTAAAGAAAAACCTACGTATAAAACCAGTTTATGTATTGTACAAGTAAGGAATTTAGTGTGAAAGTGCATCATGCAAGGTTAAGTCAATCCATATTTATGGGGCTGGCAAATGTTTACACCTGCCATAATGTCACCTGAAATGCATAACTGGGTGGGAGCAGCAGAGAGGAGTGAAGGAGACTGAGGAACGCTGTGTGCGTGCGTATGTGAAATCAAAAGCTGCCGAGGGAGGGATGGAGTGATGTGGGTGAGTGGGAGAGATAAAAAATGGAAGAATTTATTTAAACCTGTGCGTGCGTGCCCATAGGCAGAAGTGGAAAATCAGTATGCTACAGCCTAACTGACATCCAGAGCGATTGCATTTTTCTGTGCTTTATGTAAATGAAAGACATGCAATGAGAAGAAGACAACTAAGAATGCAATCTGTCAGAGAAGTCCAGATAGAAACGTTCTACCTCCTCTTTCTTGGTTTTATTCAACTTCTAACTAAATTTATGACCACAAAAAAAACATTGCTGTCACCTGCAGCACCAGGTTCTGGTAATAAAACCTGGTAATACAGAAATAAGCAAGGTGCAAAAGGCCAGTTGCCTGGAGACACCAGATATGTGTTGGCATCCCCAGAGTCTAATAGCTTATGAGCCCTCAGAACCAAATAGCAGCAACAAATAGAGAAGAATGGAAATGGAGGGAAAAAAAGACTGGGGGTGGGAGGCAAAAAGAAAAAGAAAAAAGAGGGATGAAGCAGTCAGAGCTGAGAGGTGAAAGATGGTGTGTTAGATGGACGAGTAAACGACGGCTGTGATGAAAAGTGCTCGAGGATGGAGCATGGTAGTGTGAGTACGATAGGTCAAAAAGCCAAGTGTGAAGCGCAGAGTCATAATGTGAGACCGATGTAAGGCTTCAGTTCCACAGCATGTGGTAAAATACATATTTTACTGTTACGGATAACAGTCCCCTTTCCTACTACATCAAAAAGATTTCCTAATTTTAGATAAATCTAATCAACACATGCCGTCACCAATGTGATGTCCATGTCGGCCATGTAACTAAAGATGTTCACTGATACTGTTTGACATACGGTACACGGTATAATTTCAAGGCTTTTTAAAGTGTCACAGTGGATGGATATTAGTACAGTCATGAATTAATAATGACACCATTTATACTGGCTCTTATGGAAGCTCATTTCTGCCGGGAAACCAAAAATGAAAAGAGAGCCCTGATAAAAATGAAAACGCTCATGGTGAGTCAAACTCCAAATTATTATATATTATTATATAGTTTCTTGTCTATTCACCAATACACCAAAGCATATTCCTTGCATGTAAAGACCTACTTGGCAATCAACCTGGAATCTGACCCTGTTTATAAGAGTAGAAAAGTAAAAAAAATGTAATAAAAATAAATCCCTTTTTATATTGCATAACTGTGAGTGTTTTTATTTGTATCATTCATAAATGTGTATTTTCTTAGAAGGAATAAACGTCCATAGTTTCTGGTCATTATTGTGCAAAAACTAATTGGCCAATAGCCTACGGACAGTTCTGAATTAAACAAAAAGACATTGTAAGGCTTGTAAATCATGACTTCCTGTCATTATAAAATGATGTAAATACACAAATGCAACTTTGGAGTTGTATTTTCTGAAACTATAGTACTGAACTTCTAAGATCTGTCAGATGATAGGATTGTAGGACCCCCTCGAAAACGAGGTTACCCATTTCAAAGAGCTTATCCTAAATAAATAAATTTGCGTATACTGTATATGCTGCAGTTTGTTGATTGTTACAGCTGCTGGTTTGAAGTTGAAAGCAGAAACAATTATAGAGCTGCATTTTTATTCCATTTTAGAAAAAATTGTTCAAAAGAGTTCTGCCCTTTTTCAAACTGTAGCATATCTTGTGGTTACATTGAGTTCTGGTCGAATGAAGCTGCTGTCAGTGGAGAAATTGGAAAACCTCCATTTTCTGTGATGGATTTCTTACTGTATTGGAAGTGATGAAATTCAAGACTGGGCGGACACCTTGCTGTTTTACCTTGTAGATACACTGGAAGTAGCCTAGCTTTATTATTCTGTGCTAAGAAAAGCACACTATAAGAAAACAAAATTCACCAACAAATGCAAGGGTTACCGTTACGGGTCTAGCTGTTATTAAATGTGTTAACTGTTAAGGGTTGGATTAATCCTTTACAATTTGCTGTTTAATTATGTCTATTACATAATCCAGATTTATGTTGATGTAAAAAAGTGATGACATTTTTCACTTTGTAGACAATTTCAAACTCACTGCATTGCAGTGGATGACGTCACCATGTGTACGTTTCAATAGGTTAAACTTCCTCCTGTCTGGATCTTTAAACGCCTCTGCTGAATTAACACAGTGTCATACGCCGGTTGTAGGGCCAGATTCTCTAAATTTCCCCCGAGAGATCAACCGTCGATCCTATTTAAATCCCACTCCCAGTTGTGCTGTGGCAAAGTTTTAGTCACAGGCAGAGACAGATCGCAGCTTTCGTCACCTCTGGAGGGGGTCAATGAAATTAAAACACCCTGTGGTGCTTAGTCTGACCTCAATCTGTCACTGCAACTTGGAAAGGGAGAAAAGCAGGAAGACAGATGTAAAGAAAGACAAAGAGAGAGGGATTGTTTAGAAGAAGTGAAGGGAGATCTTTTCTGATCCTAGTGGACAGGAGAGATGTGAGGATGGGGAGGAACGAAGGTGAGGTGACAGAGGGGGATCAAAAGATCAGCAAAGATTGGAGAGAGAAGAGCAAGGATAAAGGCCTAAAAATCGACAGTAAAAGACTCTGTGATTGAGATAGACGATAAGAAATCCTTTTAAAGCAAGAGTCGGCTTTCCTATGGGCAAGACAGAGCACAGAGACAGGAAGTGAAGGAGACAGAAATAGCCAGACATAAAGCAAACATTTACCGGAGTGTTTTGCGGTACATATCTTCCTCGGTGATTCCACAGTAGGTGAGCGTCTCATTCCACACAGGGTTCAGAGTGTTGCGAACGGTCTTGGTTTTCAGTTTATTGGCCTGTGCATCACAGCAGAGAGGACAGGAAAGCAATAATCTCAAAGCAAACAACCTCAACAGGACAGCAAGTTCTTACTGGCTGCAAGGTCTACTGGTCTGCACTTGCACTTTCATGATGCGGCTCAAATTATAGCTAAACTAAGTGTGCACTCAAACAGGTTACTGAAGTTGCCCTTCAATTGTAGAAACGCACAGGGACTAAACTACGTCCTGATCATAAAATCATACCTTGCATGCTCCCGGCAGCAGGTGCAGCTTGACATAAGGATCAGCTAAACCGTTGAAATCCATCGGCTTCAGACCCTAATAGAGACACAGAGAGAGGATATAAGGGAGAGATATGAAATAATTGGTGTGGAACATTGTGCAAACTGCCAACACCAGTAATGAATTGTTAAATGATTACCAGACTGAGAGGTGAGGAGTTCATTAACAAACTGAATCTAAAGCACAGCGGTAGAAAGGAGGAGGGGCAAGTTTTTTAATTTGACAGATAGTTTCAGTTGGCTAATAAGCCACATAGTGCAAAGGCTACATATGTATATATATATATATATATATACAGTTGTGTTCAAAATGATTCAACCCCCACTGAAATTGATTGTTTTGGCCGGTTTGACATTGATTTTGATCATTCAGTCATCCTGCTGACAATTAAATCAAAGAGGCACGTGTAGGTCAGACAAATATAACATAACATTCATAATGAAATAACCACAAATGTCTTTTCTGTGCTCACATTATTATCAGTTTTATTCAACCCCCAAGTGACATTCAATCTTAGTACTTAGTACAACATCCTTTTACAGTTATAACAGCTTTTAAACGTAGCATAGCTTGACACAAGTGTCTTGCAGCGATCTATGGGTATCTTCGCCCATTCATCATGGGCAAAAGCCTCCAGTTCAGTCACATTCTTAGGTTTGCGCACTGCAACTGCTTTCTTTAAGTCCCACCAGAGGTTCTTAATCGCATTTAAGTCTGGTGACTGCGATGGCCACTTCAAAATGTTCCAGCCTTTAATCTGCAACCATGCTCTAGTGGACTTGGAGGTATGCTTGGGATCATTGTCCTGTTGAAAGGTCCAACGTCTCCCAAGCCTCAGGTTTGTGACGGACTGCATCACATTGTCATCCAATATCCCCTGGTACTGAAGAGAATTCATGGTACCTTGCACACGCTGAAGCTTCCCAGTACCTGCAGAAGCAAAACAGCCCCAAAGCATGATTGACCCCCCACCATGCTTCACAGTAGGCAAGGTGTTCTTTTCTTCATGGGCCTTGTTCTTCCTCCTCCAAGCATAGCGTTGATCCATGGGCCCAAACAGTTCTAATTTTGTTTCATCAGTCCACAGAACACTATCCCAAAACTTCTGTGGTTTGTCCACATGAATTTTGGCATACTGCAGTCGACTCTTCTTATTCTTTGGAGACAGCAAGGGGGTGCGCCTGGGAGTTCTGGCATGGAGGCCTTCATTACGCAGGGTGCGCCGTATTGTCTGAGCAGAAACTTCAGTACCTACATCCAACAAATCTTTTCTCAGTTCCTCAGCAGTCACACGGGGACTTTTCCTCCACTCTACGCTTCAGGTAGCGCACAGCAGTCGAAGTCAGCATCTTCTTTCCCACGACCAGGTAGCGTTCCAACAGTGCCCTTTGCCTTGAATTTGCGAATGATGCTTCCTATGGTGTCTCTTGGTATGTTTAACATCTTTGCAATCTTCTTATAGCCATTGCCCTTCCTGTGAAGAGTAATCACCTCTTCTCTTGTCTTCCTGGACCATTCTCTTGACTTCACCATGTTTGTAACCACACCAGTAAATGTCTAGAAGGAGCTGAGTATCACAGTCATTTTAAAGCTGCCTAATTGGTGCTTATTAGGCTTTATTGCTGCTCCCTGACATCCACAGGTGTTTTCAATACCTGATTGAAAACACTTCAATGAACCTCTGTTCTTCAGAGTGGTAGTCTTTAAGGGGTTGAATAATTGTGTCAATGAAGAATTCACAAAATAAACATTTACTACTGTATTACAAAACCAATTGATGTCATTTTAGTTGCATATGGTTCTTTAAGAAGTCCTTGTAGGATTTCATTATGAATACAATTACAAATGTACACTAAATTCCCTAAAACCATTTACAGCATTGGGGGGGTTGAATAATTTTGAACACAACTGTATATATATATCAGCTTTTATTTTGAAGTGATTATACCCAGTACAAACATTTTAGCAGCTATTAAATGGAGCTGTATGTTAAAAATAAACAAGACTAATAGAGTCCACAACCGTGCTAGCGGCTCTGTGAGGCTGTACTTAGGATTCAGCATGGCTGAGAACAGGAGTTGTTTTTTTATTTACAGAAACAAAATGTGACAGAAAAATGACTGAACAGTGTTTTTGTGTCACTGGTTGAACACAAAAGATATTACTGATACAAAGTTAAATGAAATATTGACTTTATGTTGCTATAAGACAAACTAGGTGTGTTGGCTCTAGTGCAGTTATCAGCTAACAGTATTTACCTTTGCTCTCAGGACTATGCAGTGTAAGGAGCTGGTGGCTCTCTCATACAGTAGGTCAAACTCTAACGTCCCCAAGGAGGCTGGAATGCATATGATAAAAATGTTTTACAAATGTGCCACTTTGCTAATTGCTTTTCAGCTGATGACTTTATTACAGAGAAGGATGGCAGAAATACAAACATGGACTATCAGGAAAAACTATTAAGCCTTGCCTTATTGTAGACAATCAAGAACACTTTCATGCGGAGAGTTAGATGATAAGCTTGGTACCAACTCTCATATCTGTCTGGTAAATATGTGGCTACAGCCAGCAGCTGGTTAGCTTAGCTTCAGATAGACTGGAAAATTCACAACAAATCAGCTGTCAACGCCAGTCTTCCTATTCACTAGAATGTGGGTAGCGCGTTTAGTAGTCTCGCTTTGCCAGACCTTCCTCCACAGCGCTGCGGAGGAAGGTCTGGCTAGTCCACACATCATTCCGGGATGGAAGAGGAACGCTCTCATTTATTTGCATGGCTTTAAACCAATAACAATCGTCATAAGTGCCACACGGAGCCTCGGTGCCGCTGCAAAATAGCCTCGGGAAGGAACTTGTTTTGGTGAAACGTGTATGTTCAAAAGTTGTTTTAGTCATGGAACAGAAAACTCTGATTGGACAGATAGACCATCTATCTGTCTGGATTTACCCTGCAGAGATCTGAGGAGCAGTTAACCATAGTCCTCAGAAATCAAGTTTAAAATTTCAACACAAAGAAAGCGTAAGGTAATGGACATTCGGCTGAATAGACCAAATGGAGCAATCTCGTAAGCTGAAGGTCATGGATATACACTATGCGTTTGGCTTAGTAGTCTGGCCTGGGAAACGACTCTTGGTTCCCTGGCCAGAGAATGTAAATAAGGGAAAATAGGAAAATATGTTTTTTCTTTTGGGCATGCATCTCAACCCCAGCCTTGCAAACTGTTGGCTAGTTGGTTTGTGTACAACAACCAGAGATGACCGTAAGCTGCAAACAGGCATGAGGCCATAAACTTCTGCAAACTTAAGTAAAAACTCCAATTAAGACACATGCTCAGTATTGATGTCCAAACAATGCTCTTAAAAACCAGAATAATACCGGCATATCCTACATGTCTTAATCGGAAGAAGGCCTTATTTGTAATACCTAAACGGATTATCTTGTTTACATGACGTGTATCATATTCTTTGAATTATTCTCAGCCTTTTGTCCCAAATCCACATCTGTGTTGAGGTAATTTCTATTCTTGGGCTCAAGCAGCTTTAGAGAAGGTCGTTACTTTCAGGTGACTTACTGTTATCATCACTGTCACAGCTGTCGATCTCGATGGAGGTGTCCATGCTGCTCATGGCTGACAGTGAGCCCCCTCCGCCTGCCGCCCCTGGTAACAGTGGTGACAACAGGCTGCTGCTTCCTCCTCCTCCGGTGGCTCCTCCACCTTGGCCCGCGCTGCTAGGGCTGAGCGCGGTGGGAGCTGCCACCTGATTGGGCGAGAGTGGCTCGGAGAAGGAGGAAGTGGGCGACAGGCGGGGGAAGTAGGCAGAGATTTGACGGATGGGGCGGATGGGGCCCGGGCATACGTCAATGGCCATGTGCTCCTGGATGGAGATACCTAAACGTTTTCCTTTTCGCACAGTCATAGGGCTGCAGGGAAATAGACAGAGATAGCTGGAGGAAGAGTTAAATCACACTTTTCAGCAGAACAATAATTGAAATTTTGGGATGTATTCAGCCAAAGCATGAGCGAAGACATTGATCAGCAGATATAAGCTGTTCTCAATTTCACCTCTGCTATTCCAAGCAAAACAAGGTGAGCTTAGTACGATGATTGGTGATGAATAAGATCATGTGTCTAGCCATCACTGAGATATCACACCTAATAGGCTCTGAGTTTTTCATTTTCCATATAGTCGAGAAGAAGAACTTGTGATTAGGAAGCATTTATCTCAAACTGCTCTTGCACTGAAACCTCCTTAAACATAATTAGAATTTTGAAAAAAAGACATTACTCATAAGATGACAAATTTTAGCAGAGGATGTGCACAAATTTGCATTTCAATAAAATCCATCTGAATAATCTCAAACCTATCAGGGAGGATAAAGGATAACAGACAATAGGGGTCTCCCCCGAATCCTAATTATCCTTGATGAAATGGCTGTGTGTGTGTGTGTGTGTGTGTGTGTGTGTGTGTGTGTGTGTGTGTGTGTGTGTGTGTGTGTGTGTGTGTGTGTGTGTGTGTGTGTGTGTGTGTGTGTGTGTGTGTGTGTGTGTGTGAGAGAGCCGCCCGAGGCACACATGTTATCTTAAGTGCTAAACAATCCTCCATAGACAGGCAGGTAATTACTGGATGAAGTCTTTACAAGCTGGAGAGCTCTTCAGTATACTTAGGCTCTTCAGTAGACTCTGAGAAGAGTTCTGGTGATTATATAAAGTTGTGGTAGCAGGGAGTTGAGTTGACCACAAGGCTGATGTGTCTGCTCTGTTCCCGAAATAAAAAACGGGGGTGGATTTTAAATATCTCACAGCTTTTGTTTTCTAAAGACAGCAGGCCTTGAGGGGGCGTTCTGTCCTCAATACTGAGCGAACCCCCCCTCTGGACTACCTTCTGCTCTCTCTGCATTAATCGATTGAAACTGAGAAGTGAATATTTGCACGGTGAGTATTTGCACTTCCTCTGTGTTGTCTGTGAGTTGAATGTCTGTGTTTAGACAGTTTACAAATATCATGGGGAGAATCTCAGGACTTTAAAAGAAATAGTAAGGAATATTGGTCATATTGACTTTATACTTGGGACTGAAATTATTCCCTACAAAAAGAAGTGGACAGTCAGGAATAAGTATTTTTTGACTATCCTTATGTAAGGGTCCAAGGTGGTATGGGCATCTGATCAGGATGCCTCCTGGGCGCCTTTTGTTAGAGGTTTTCCGGGCACGTCCAGCTGGTAAGATGCCCTGAGGTAGAACCAGATTAGAGGATGGATACCCGACTCAAGCCCGACGGGACCCGACGGCCGGGCCGGGTTTGGACAGATATTTAGAAATGATGTTCAGGTCGGGCTTGGTCACATCAGCGCGATAAGGCATTGGTTGTAAAATGGTGCTGCGGCTCCTTTAAGCTCAGTGCGTGTGTGTGGAAAGTGGGCAGAAGAGAGAAAGAGGAAGCAGACCGGTGTAGATGCGACCGGAGCAGAGTTGGTGGAAAAAGTTTAAGTTTTGTACACAGTGTGTGTGGTGTCCGAAATAAACTCCAGACTGTAAGCTAAGTTAATTCATTTACTCACCAGAAACGGGATTTTAACCCCGACGTTATTCATTTTATAACGTCGGCCCTGGAGGTAACGGGTCTTCCCATTTTAAATTAAACAGCTTATTAACGTGCGCTTGTTGCCCCGTGTGCGCTGATGTGCTCATCTGTTGACATTTCTTAATGCCTTCCTACAATTGCATAATAAAAGCGGGATTTCTACACAAACAAACGTACATGTGTCATTAGTATGAGAAAAAAAAGAGATTTTAACTCTCTCGGTCGGGCTCGGACATAAATATCTTAATGCCGGTTGGGCTCGGGTCGGGTTCGGTTACTGCTCTGTCGGACGCAGCCGGGCTCGGACAGAAAAATGCGGCCCGATCCGCACTCTAAACCAGATCTCCCGCTCAAGAGATTATATATCTCATCTTGCCTGGGAACACCCCGTGCTTTCCCAGGAAGAGCTGAAAAAAACTGCTTGGGAGAGGCAGATGTCTCGAATACTTTGCTTAGCCTGTTGCCTCCGCGACCTGGCCCTAGATAAGTGGATGGAAATGGATGGGTTGATGGATTCTAAACAGTCATAAGAGCAGTGAATGTTTGTCAAACCTGCATCCATATTAAAGGAATAGTTTGAGAGCGTTTTCACACCGACAGCCTTTAGTTCGGTTGAATCAAACTAGAGTTTGTTTGCCCCGCTGGTGCGGTTCGTTTGGGCAGGTGAGAACGCAGCAATCAAACTCTGGTGCACACCAAAAGCGGACCAAACAAGCGCACCGAGACCTGCCTGAAGAGGGTGTCTCGGTAAGCTTTCAATTGAACTATGGAGGAGCGGTTCGTTTGTGGTGAGAACGTGATCCGTACTCGAACCGCACCAACTATATACTCCTCCAGTCTGAGCTAGTGTCTCCTGTAGTCAGGGGTGTTTAGCAATCTGCGATGCAGCAGAGCTGCAAACTGTGGCAGCTTGCAATGTTTCTATCACAGAAATAGACTGCGGTCAAGCTCGCCGTCCATCACTCGTATCTCCGTGGTCAAACCAGCTGCCGCTAAAATTGGAGACAGACGCCGGCAGAGCAGAGCGAAGTCTCGTGACCAGAGCAGACGTAGTAACGTCTCTTGCGAAACAATGTCTGATCATTTTAATGAAATGAGCTGGTTGAACACTAGACCAGAACACAGGACCTTCTTCCAGTAACTTTCTTGCTCCCGCCCCCAGACATATTCGACCAATAAGAGGGCTGGACGTTCTTGCCTGATTTGTAATGACGCATTTTGGTACACTTGGATTTTTCCAGGTGTGAAACCAAACCAAACCAAACCGACCGAGGGCAAAACGCCCTAACACACATTTGCTTGCAGAGAGTTAGATGAGAAGACTGATACTACTCTAATGTCCGTACAGACAGGCAGGTAATTCCCCCTCATTAATAACAGTTACTGTACGGATTCAAGAAGCTAGATATAACGTGTTAAAGGTCCCATGACATGGTGCTCTTTGGATGCTTTTATATAGGCCTTAGTGGTCCCCTAATACTGTATCTGAAGTCTCTTTCCTGAAATTCAGCCTTGGTGCAGAATTACAGCCACTAGAGCCAGCCCCACAATGAGCTTTCCTTAGTAGGCTATGTGCCATTTCTGTGTCTGAGGAGTAGAGAGGGGGGGCAAGGTGGAGGGTGGGGGTGTGGCCTTGACCAACTGCCACTTTGCTCGTTTGAAAGCCATGATGTCTCTCTCTCATGGGTGGGCCAGATTCTCTGCTTTGGGCGGGCAAAGCAGAGAAAGAGGAGGTAACCTTGCTCCTTATGACCTCATAAGGAGCAAGATTCCAGATCGGCCCATCTGAGCTTTCTTTTTCTCAAAGGCAGAGCAGGATACCCAGGGCTCGGTTTACACCTATCACCATTTCTAGCCACTGGGGGACCATAGGCAGGCTGGGGGAACTCATATTAATGTTAAAAAACCTCATAAAGTGAAATTTTCATGCCATGGGACCTTTTAATTAATGTGATTTAAAGGTGTTGGTACGTGGATTTTCTTACCTTTGGACAGAGCCAAGCTAGATGTTTCCCCCTGTTTCAAGTCTTTATGTGAAGCTAAGCTTAACATTTATTGCACCAACATGACAGGGGTATCAAGCTTCTCTGAATGTTGAACTATTACTTGATTATGAATTCAGTTTTTGGCTCAATTTCTCCTCTAATGGCTATATCAATACTATAATTCAGAGATGGGACGATATGCCTTTGGCCAGATTCGATTCTTTCACAATACATGGGTGCCGGTTTGATTTGTATGTACTGCGATTAGTAGTATTGGGATCCGATAGTATTGAGTATTGCGATTTTCTATTCCTTCTTTAACAAAAACAAAAGTTGAATAATACACTTCTAGAGACAATATATCATGAGACATTCCTAAAAACTAATTGTTGTTTGTTGTAAGAAGAATGCACATCACATGTCAGTCAGTCAGTCTGACATTTATTTAATTTGTAAAGAAGTACAAAACGTGTATTTTCTGCATTTTCTGCTGTCTGTTTAGCTGGGAATGGATATGATGTAGTCGCTGTCAGTGGTACTGTATAAACAGAAAAAATATTAGGTGAATCATTAGTTAAAAAATATTGATTCTAGGGAAAGAAATGTTGCAAAAAAAATCACGATACCCGTACTATAATTATTCCTCATTGTCTGCTTACTTCTGTTTGTGGGGACCAGATTCTTCTTTTTTAGACCCTTTAGTTGCCAGGATAAAGTCAAAATGACCAATGGCGCCCTGGCAGAAAGTGATCATGTATGGTCCATTCTCTCTGCTGCGAGTACAACAGTGGCTGATACACACCACAGCTCATCCAGCTTTTCCTTGGCTGAAGATGAAACAAACTTCTGAAACACGTGGCAGTGTGCCAGTGTGCAAACTTCCCCCCACTCAGTTGGCTGAAAGGACTTTGACAGACCACTGGCTCAGGAGTGGAACATGATGGATATCTTGCTTTTTGAAAATCATCAGCCATTTTGGTGCCACTAAGGACCACAATAGGAACAATGATGACTTCTGAAGCGCTCAGCAGCCGGTCAGAGTTCATCGCTGCTCAATTAAGTGGCGCAGAGATAACGTCAGAGCTCCTGCACTTCAGGACAATACGCTGTGATTCTCGTTACAACCACCACAGTTTTTGAAATTGCTTATCCCAGCTACAGTTAATCATTTCAGTCTGGCACAACAATAAAACAACACTGAAATAATCTTAAATTGAGCAGAAGATTGCACGACATTAAGAAGGAGAAGGTGAAAACAAGTTAATGAAACTCTGTGTGAAGATAATGATGATGGCCAGAATTGATAAAAAAATAATTGACTTCAGTAGATAATGATTGTTCTTATGAGTAATATATAACTCAAAGCACACATACACACATACGCACGCACTTAGCCACAAACACATTCACAAAGGCATGCCATCAAACATAAATGCAGATACACTTCCCTCAGATCATTAATTCATCTCTCCACACACACACACACACACACACACACACACACACACAAACAAGCACACACTATGCCGCTGTTGCAGGCTTGTGAGCGAGTGTCTATTGATATAATGTGCACAGACAGTCGGCTGGCATTCTTGACAGATGTGGCCATAAGCTGGAGCTGCCGAGCACCACCAGCACACATACAGTCGGGAGGCCTGGTGGCTTCCAGCTCACAGGGAATCAGAAGCTCACAGGGAGCTCATGATTGATCGCTCTCATGCTGCCAGCTGGAACCTCTCTCTCATCTTCTCTTTTCATCATCATCTTGTTGCTCTCACACATTCAAAATAATAGGGTACAGATTTCACCTCACACTTCAAAGGTTTTTTCATGTGTTAATGCTCATTGACATACACAACTCTTAGCCTTCAAGCACATAGTTTAACTACTTTACATATTCCTATAAGCTACAATATAACAATGGCCTAACTTGTCAGCTACATGTAGTAGCCCGGTGGCTGTTAGTTATGCAACCACATACAGTTCAGTGTTTAATGCATGGCCCCCTTGTGCATTATATTCCTGATGTTCCTTCCAGCTTCCAGAGGGAGGAATGAAGCTGGGTGCCGGCAGTCAGGAATATCTTTGTGCAACATGCGACCTCCCCCAATCCTCTTTTAGCTCCTTCACTTTAAATTAGAGTCATATCACAGGCATATATGCTCCCTCCCTCAACCCCCTTCCTCTACCTTCTCATCTCCACCTTTAAAATTCACCTCTTCTTCTCCCCCATGTTTATCTCTGTCAGTATCTCACCGTCAGACTTTCTCAGACACCATTATTCCACCTGTAGGTATGTGAGGACCCCCCCACCCCCTTCTCGGTTGGTTTTCTTCTTCTTCTCTTGTGTCCTACATACAATGGACCCCTCCGGCGGGCTCCATTCACCTTTAAATAACAAGCTGCTGGCTGACAGGCAAATAGTGCCACACACTATAGCTACTCATTAGAGCCTTACAGTCAGCACATCACTTATAGCTAACAGTTACAGTGAGCCCTTGTCAATTAGAGCCCAGTTATTTTCAGGCAGCCAGGGATGAGTAAACTTTAGTGTGTGTAAGTGACAATGTGTGGGTCTCATGTGAAAGTGTGTTGGAAGGTGTGAAAGAAAAGTGAAAGGAGCAGATAAAAAGAAACAGAAACAGACTGCCACATGTTGCACCTATCTGCTGTGATGATGATGATGATGATGATGGTGGTAATGGTGGTAATGGTGGTGATGCTGATAAATGTGTGCGTCTCTCAGCTTGGTCTTTACTGCATTTGCTTTTATTCTCTCATGCAGAGTTACCAAGAAAAAAACATACATAAACCAAACAGACAAGTGAAGCAATAACGATAGCAATGGAGAAGGAAAAGAAAACGTAATTTTTTTAAAGACAAGGTGTGAAACATAAAGGTGAATTTCATGCTGAGATAGGGAGAGGGGGGAAATACATATATCACAAAATTCATTGATTCAACCTGCTTGTATTTCAGAATAAAATAAAAATGTTGACTTACCTCACTGATAGCGCAAGTGTGAAACTCCTCATAGAAAAAGAGGGGATTCCAGTGCGAAGAGGAGAGGCAGACTAACTAACAGGTGGCGGAGAGAGGAGCAGAAACTAGAGAAGGAAAGAGGAGGGGGGAGACAAAGAGAGAGAGAGGGAGAGAGAGTGAGCTCTATGTGTATCATTAGAAATTAAATGCACGAGTAGTTCAAGATCATATTAAATGAGGAGCAGGGGGTGGGGGTGGGAGGAGAGAAAGATGGGGAGGAAGGAGGGGGTCAAGAGGAAGAGAGAGAGAGAGAGAGCAGGGGGAAATGTATTACTTGACAGTCTGGTGTGCATGTGACTGTTTCGCCTCACTCCCTCCTGCATCCCCCTCACCATCACCCTACACACACACAAACACACACACACTTGTTTTTGTCACTTGGGAGGACATTGCATTGACTTGCATTCATTCCTTTATGACCTAAACTAACCCTAAAGGCTGATTTATCTAAATGTCAACAAATCTTACAAAAAGAGCAAGACCAACAATGGATTTACCCATTGATCTTTGTACGGTATGACAAAGAAGGAAGGGATATCAGTTTTCCATTCTCACCAACAATCTTCTGTTCTAGCCATATCCAACTACCGACATCGCACTGTTCTTGATAGGCCCAGAGCATTGGGTACCTACCATTAAATGCCAAATAATATGTATGTATTTCCGGTATCCTTAGCCCCCCCTTTTCCTATGATTTGTTATTTATTGAGATTGATTCTTGTTTTTTTATTCCCCCATAAGAACATTATGAAAAGCCTTTTAAATCTTTAAATCAATATTCAGGTAATTTTAGTGGAATCGATGATATCATAAAAGATAATCTGGGAAAAACATTAATTTTGATTATTTCTGCTCTGCCCCACAAAGATAGCGGAAGTGCTCCCCATCTGGTAAGATCTTCTTTAATAGTTTTAATCAATTTAGGACCATTTATCTCAAATATCTTCTCAATCTGGGAAATTATATTAATACCAAGATATAAAAATTTACTAATGATGGAACCACTCTTTCAAGGCACATTGACAGTATTTTAGCAAATAATTTGTAATCATCATTAAGCAGACTAAGAGGTCTAAAATTACACATTTGTATATGATCTTTGCCAGGCTTTGGTATTGTTGAGATTACAGCTGTACGCATGCTGACAGGCATTGATTGCGACCTTATAATATCATTATATAAACTTGTATGAAAATGAGTCAATTCATCCTGAAAACATTTATAGAACTCCAAACTGATGTCTTACTCCCTGATGTCTTACTGTGAAAAATACAACTTATTACATTTTTTACCTCCGTTTCAGCAACTATCCAGTATTGACGTTCTTGTCTAGCAGTTTGGCAGCCCCCTGAGACCTCAAACAGCCGTTTTTACATTTTGTCTTAATGTACAAATTAAACAAGGTGCAATGTGTCAGTGTTTAATTTTCAATTTTGGACACAGCCAGACAAGATGTCTTCCTCCTTCCATACTTTATGCTAAACTAAGCTAATCATCTCCTGAGTCCCCATAATGTGAGTGATACAAGTGCACACACAGACAGCATCTCTTATTAAATGCAGGCTTTATTTTAATTTTAATTGGGTAAAAAAATACATGTAATTAAATTTCTCCATCTTTCTGTCCAAGTTAATTCCAAACTTATCTACTGTGTCTAAATCTGTCTTTTTTTTCTCTCAAACACAGTCTCTTCGGTCTCAGTTCCTCCATATAATTAAGATAATGGTTCTTGAGTCAGTGATGGACAAGGGGAAACATGCTATTTCCCCCTTGCATCTATTGAAGGGACAAAATTGGTGTCCTCTCTGTGTCTCTGTCTCTTTTTATCTGACTTGCCCTTTCTTTTAGTTTCGAGTCCACACTCTCTAAAACTCTCCGTCTATCAAAAATAGAAGCCAAGAAGCTGTCACACAGCACACAGGCTGTTGAATAGACTTACTGCTGCTTTTTTGTGTTATCTTCAAAAAATGCCTGATGTCTTTGTTCAGTTATGTTCTTCGTGTCTCTCTCCTTTCTTATCTCATGCCCCCTCTCCAGTTCCCTCTCTTTTTCTGTCTCTTCACACACACACACACACACACACACACACACACACACACACACACACACACACACACACACACACACACATACATACACATACACATACACGTGTTCTGGTCCTATTAAATTGATGCCATGGCACAGACATGCATGAATGCAATATAACTCATAAGCCTCCAGAGAAGGATAACTCCCACTCCTTCATGCAAACAGCTCATCACACACACACACACACACGAGCGCGCGCTGCAATGTAGAGCCACCACTCTGCCAACTCTGTCAAAAGACCCTCATAAAAACCCTTATATCACCTTTTTTGGGCTATATGCCACTTCCCCACCTCCCTCCTCCTCGTCATATCTCTACTCTCCTGCCTCCTGTTTAAGAGGACTGAAAATCTCCTCATTATACATGCATAGTCCTTACATGCTCTCTCCACACCAATTAGGTCAGGGATGGGTGCTAATGCTTCAGTGAAAACAGCTGACCACAACAGAGTCCACAATGGCTGTGACAAGAACAAATGACATCAGCGAACCAGTGTGTCCTCGTTACACACAGATGACAAACACAGACAAGAATGGTTTCTCTAACCAATTATAAAATAGGACTCACAATTAGACTTTTATTATTTATTTATTTTTACATGATTTAAGCCAATTTTATGCAGATTTCTCTATACCTTCATTTTGTCATACTTGTACTATTTTTATTTTATATATGTTGGTTGAGGACCCTACATATATTCAGTATATCTTATTTCATTTTCTTTATTTATTCAACATCTCTGTAAGTGTGCCAGCGGTAGTCGGCATGCTAATTTTCAACTGCATCTCTTTGGCAAAATGTTCTTAATCCAATGAACAGGTTTTGAAATACAAACATATACTAAGCCACTAAAAAGACAACAATAGCAATGCAAACAAGCATGCTCAAGATGGTGCACAAATCACACAGAACAACAGGAGGCACTGATGCAATAATGTAACGATAACATCCACTATTTGGCATAGCCATGCAAAGCTGTGTAAAGCAACAGGACACAAATGAGCAATACTGTTTATTTGGCACATATTGGCCAAACTGCCATACAAAGCCAAAACATAGAAAATAAATTCAATTTAAAACCACAATCAGACCTTTCAACATCTTATACATAAAGATTATTCTACAGTACTACTACTCTTCTACAGTTCTACAGTAGTTTTTTGAGGGGAGGGGGGGAAGCATGAAAACTAAGAAAAACAAAGGTAGAACAGCTGATAAAGTAGCTTAAGCTGAAGCTAATTTACCCACTTGAAAAAAAAAATCCATTTTGATGCTCCAACATCTTAGTAATCTTACCACATAAATAAGGCCGTAACTAAATCAAATCAAAATGGAGAAAAAAGGAACACCAGATGAGATAGTCTTGCTAAAAGCTAACTAACCTAGCTTAGCAGAGTAGTATGGAGGACCACAAGAGTC
Source organism: Perca fluviatilis (assembly GCF_010015445.1). Lineage (NCBI taxonomy): Eukaryota > Metazoa > Chordata > Actinopteri > Perciformes > Percidae > Perca > Perca fluviatilis. Next base: position 16,508,695 of record NC_053132.1, on the reverse strand, counting down.
ACGGAAATAGTAATAAAGCATTTCATTAATAAAGGATTGTTCAATAAAAATAGACATTAATAAATGCAAATTACAAATGCAGGCTATTTATCTAATAATAAATGAATAAATATACTACATTACAAGGAAATTCATTATTTTATATTTTAATGGGCAGTAAAAGTTAATAAAAAATAAAAAAGATAATTATAAAAAATAATTCACTAATGAGCTATTAATCCATCAATAAATTCAAATTAAAAAGGGATGAATTTACTGTTTATCAGACCACAAATGAGAGAAGCTAGCGCAACCCACGGCCCATTTGCCTCACTCTGCCCCGCTGGGAGACCGCCAGGGAGTGAGGCAGAGGGACTGACCCAGCGCTGCCACTGGCCACCAGCCACTGGCCACTAGCCACTAGCCACTAGCCACCAGCCACTAGCCACCAGCCACCAGCCCGCTGTTTGCTTGCCTCATTTTCTGTAAACAGTGTAGCATAAAAGCATGGTCGAGTTAGCAAGCTAGCAGCTAAATAAATAAAATCTAATCTAGTTAATTTAATGCTTTATCTGCACACTCTACTGAAGTCACAGCCAGTGATGCCACGTAACGCGTTACTTGTTACGCGTTACTCTAATCTGACCACTTTTTTCAGTAACGAGTAATCTAACGCGTTACTATTTCCAAACCAGTAATCAGATTAAAGTTACTTATCCAAGTCACTGTGTGTTACTATTTTTGTCATTTTCCTTAGTAAAAATATATATTTTTGCTTTCTTCTTGCGTCTCGGGGAGTGAAGTCACGTATGCGACAAGTCACGTTTTCAGCATGAGGACAGGTCACGTGTACCACGCAGCGACACAAACGTAAACAACAATGGAGGGAGGAGAGAGATGCTCGCTTTCTAGCTGGAAATACAGTCACTATTTTGATTTTGTGTCCGCTAAAGACGGCAATATTAAGGTTCGTTGTACACTCAGTGCTGGTGGCGAAAAAGTGCTGTCTAGCTACAAAAACACTACGTCAAATTTGAAGAAACATTTGGAGTCGCAGCACTGCAGTCAGACTTACAGAGCAAGTCCCAGCAGGTGGTGCGAAGCAGAGAGAAGGAGGTCCCCCACCACCCAAACAACAAAAGCTGGACATCGGTGCAAAACCAGTAAGTGGGGGAGAGTTGAAGAAGTTGGTCGGGCAGTAGGCCTATGTTGTAGCGGAAATGCTGCCCTTAAACACGGTTGACTGGCTCTCTTTCGTGCCATAATAAACCAGATACCTACTACTGGCAACGCCAAGCTGCCTCACAGTAAACCAGTTGTCATGTTTATGTTGAGGCTGTAGGGGTGTTGTCGGCAGTTGCTGAATGTAACTAATAAAGTAACTTGTAATCTAACTTTGTTACTTTTAAAAGAAAGTAATCTGTAAAGTAACTAAATTACTTTTATAATCAAGTAATCTCTAAAGTAACTAAGTTACTTTTTCAAAGTAACTGTGGCAACACTGGTCACAGCGTAGGAAAACACATTGCTATCGCCAGATGATGATTGGGTAATTTTCTGTGACTAGTGCTAGTGGAAATTAGCATAAAAGCGTGGTGAAATTAGCAAACTAGCTAGCTGACTGGTCAGCTGCTAAATGAGTAAAATTTAACATATGCATATAACATCATGCACAGCTGTCAGTTTTCAGAACAGTGTTCGTTTACACGTACCCATGTATATATGCCGTCAATGCCGTCAAGAGCATGCCAAACTTGTGGTGGCAGTGTAACGAGAAGCTCAAGCCCACGTTAGCCAATCAGAATCCCGAAAATAGCAACAACAGCAACGAATCACTTCCTTTCTCTTCTCTTCCTCTCTCTTCCTCACTTCCTCGTCTGCCTAGACCTCCATTTGTCTCAGTTTACATGCAAACGTTGAAACAAAGTTTTCCAAAATCTCCACTCTGGCCAGAGTTTTTAGAAAGAATCGTTTTCAGAGGTGAATTCTATGTTTGTGTGTAAACGAAGGGCACAAACAAAGGGAAATGTCTCAATTTTTAAAACTAACCATGTACGTGTAAACAGGGTACTAGTCACAGCAGGTCATATAGAAGTTGCCGTGGTTTGCCAGGTGATAGCCAATCAGAGAGAGCTTGTTACATCCCATGGCTAATTTGCATTGTTTCACGTTGTTTTACCAGTGCAAGGGCAAAATCAAATCGCTAACCGGTGAAGGAAAAGCAGCAGGGAAATGGAAATGCAAATAGGAAAGGATTTGCCCTCATAAATGCCTGATTTAAATCAGTATTCTTAATTTAATTTGTGAATCCAGATATGTATTTCTCTTTTTAAACGATTTTCTATTTTATAAATTTTATTATTTAAGAATTTACATATTTTTAAGTGATGTAGGCCTATTGACCGTTTCATGTTTTTGTAAATCTCTTTTTATTAATATTAATGAATTATTTCATTTGTAAATCACTTTTACAATTGCTCTATATTTCCCATTAAAATATCAAATAATGAATTACTTTGTAATTAAGTCTATCAATTTCTAGATTAATAAATTAATTTGTAAACGTAGAATCAATGTGCCTCTTTTTATTATTATTATAAAATTGTATATTGATTATAATTATTATGTTAGTATTATAATAATGATAATGATTATATTAAATTTTATTTATTAATTAATGAAATGCTTTATTACTATTTCTGTGACTGTTGTGGTCCTCCAGGTGCAATTGCCCGTCTGGAAGAATTATTTCATGTGACTAAGCTACATTTCATTAACATATTTGATTTCAGTGTATTTAATTAAATATTAATCTATTAAACTACAGCATTAGTTCAAATGGACAAGAAAGATAATGAAAAAACAAGAACGTGTTTATATTTTGAAGATTCTGCCGGTGCCTTTTAGACTGTACAAAGATAGAGTGCAGTATGTTGTTTTTAGGTTTGGTCTGTGGCATGTATTAATAGCCAGCAAAAAAGGCATATCATTAACAACTCATATGTCTCCTTTTCCTCAGCTTGACTTTTTCTGTTACTCCCTGGCTTTATAAAGAGCATACAGAGCAGCATTAAGCATGAAGATATGGGTAAAGGTATAATGTTAAAAAACAAACAATAGTATTAATCTTCTGATCTAATCTTAGAAGTAAATTAGCAAGATAGTAATAATTGATAGCAAACATACTTTGTGCATTAGGAGTTTCAGTTGGCAGTGGTATTATATTTATATGTTTATGCCACATACACATAATCATGTATAATACAGAATAGATTTATACAAAAGCTGTGATATTCATGTAAGACAAAATAGACAGCACAAAATGTTCTTATACAGAGCAACATATTGACAATTTCACAACTTGTGTTTCTGATGGATTTTTATAAAGGATAAGCAGCACCTCCTCTAATAATAAAGTAAACAAAGGCAGAATAAAATAAAAAGAATCTAAAGAAACAATCTGAGAACTCCAAGGTCCTCTTTTCTCTGACTCTCAGCCATGGGACTGCGAGGCCATGGTGTACCAATCAGAAAAAAAGGAATGGAGCTTCTCAGAGCACTCTTCTACTCTGCTCCTTCAGCATTTTCACTCATTGAGATGAGCTACCTTGATGTATTGCATGAGTCACTGGCCCACAAACGTGTGAAATGGAAATACTGCAGCTTTTATATTAGAAATGAAAAGGGAAGAGCCTGATTGCAACATTGTGTAAAGAAATACAGGAGCTGCTGTGATGCCAGGAGAGTGAAAGATTGGATGGGAAACTCCATCCAAATAACAAAGATTAAAGTTGTAGAAGATTGTCTGAAAAAGGAGGTGAGAATATACAGTGTATTGTGTATTGATTATATATATATATATATATATATATATATATATATATATATATATATATATATATATATATTAAAAAAAAAATGTATGCGGACATTTCCCCACCAAATAATTGTTTTGGAGAATGTCAGCAGTATCCTATCTTGATGCAGGTGATTAAAACCATTCATCCAAACTCGTAACACACTTTCTATCACTTGAGACAATCAATATGTTAGAAGTCGGAAGGACAAACAGCAGAGAATTCACCATGCATTCCTGATTACTTAAGGAACTGTCTTTGAAGGGTTTGTTCCTTTAATCTAATTACTTGATAATCCATAAATATCCAGAGCACACGCTCAAGGCAAACAATATACGTGCTTTTATTATATTACTTCATAAGTCCAGTCAAGAGAGTATGAAACAATAAATGAAACTGCACAAAGTTTTAGCCTCAAGCATATGCTTCTCTGAACTGAACGTCTAAGCCAGCCTCATGTGATATTACTGCATATAGGATGGGCCTGGACTCAAATCATCCTGGGTGTTTTCCCAGTTACCTTTTCTATTTCTCCAACTCATCCCCTATAGAGCTATACGTCAAGAGACTAGAGAGTCTCTGACTAAGGCAGACATTATTCGTCCACTCATGCAGGTATCAACTGATTCGGAAAGGAAGTGAACATATCTTAAAGCAGTTTCATTTAAAATTGTTTTTGAAGGAGTTTTCTCAAGGAAATCATGTTATGTGATGACTAACAGACACTGAAGAGATGTTTAACAGCAGAGTCATTCACCGAGCGGCCTTGGTTGCCATATGGAGACAAGCCGCTGGAGCAGTCATGGGCAGAGGACAAGTTTACATGAGTGCATGACTGACTGTGACATGTGCAGATGAGGGTGCAGCAGCTTATGAACCCTGCAGCCCAATGTGCAGATCCAGGTATGTTTGTGTGTCTGTATACTTCCATTTGGTCTTGATAAAGTGATGTGTGTGCGTGTGTGTGTGTGGTATATTCATGTACTTAAAGCTGTGGCGGGACTAGAGCTGACAGTTAATACAATCATGTACAGTAATAGCTGGTGTGCAAGAAAAGGACTTATTAGATGGAAGTGCTATATTGCAAAATCAATATGGAGATGCGTTATATACACAAGCCTGCAAGCTCTTGACACATAATATAAACTTTGTGGGAAAAAAGCAGGAATGAACATAACTTCACAGGTTGTTTTAGCTCGCTAATTTTCTTATTGAACAAAAGGAGGAAATTGCTAAGGAGAGGCAGTGATTAAAGATTATTGCCATTGCCCAGCCTCAGCGGACAGTAATTGCATCTCACCTCCACAAATGACTCCAACCATTTATTAGTCAGACTATTAGATTTAAATTGGTATCCATCACCATAACTGTGGTGTAAAAACACTACTTGGAAACCAGATTTTCCAGGAAATGCTGATATGGGATCAGTTTTTTCCTGACCCAAAGGGGCGACAAGAGGAACCTGAGATAATTCTTACACTTTTTTGTTTACAAAAAAATACACTATAATCATGTAATTTTCCAGTGTTATGAGCAAAGAAAACATTTTTTTGGACATGATCTGTGTCTGTGATAACGGTGTCCAAGCTTCGAGTCTCTAGGTGGTTGTTTCCCATGGTAGAGGTTAACTGACGGTCAGCATTGTTAGGAATAATTGGTAATATGATGCATACATCTCTTCAATCAATACACATTTTTAAAAAAAACATATAGCATATTTATGTTGTAAGCTGATTTCATTCAAAGCATAGATTTTTTTATACCACAAATGTCCTACATGTTGTGGAGGTGTCAGTTCCATGCTCTGTTTAAATCCAATCAATCGGTTATTATACTACACTACACTACAGTATTATTATTATATAATACTTTGCATGTGAGTCATAATATTCGTATACATCTTGAGTCCTACATCATTAAAATCTCATACAGCTTTGCATACATTCACTTACAAAATGCAAGCTGACAAGCTGTTATGTCAGCAATGTCTAAATCTGTACTAAAGTGTAAAGTGCTGAAATGTTCCCTTAAAATGGGGCATCGACTTGCTTTCTTTTTTTCTCTCTCAAAAGTGCATACATACAGCCTCAGGTGATGTGCAGCCAGCCACATTCACAACTGAATTATATTAAAAGTACATTGATATGCAAAAATGCTTGAAAGGGCATTTGAAAATGAAGATTTCTTTTTGTCTGATGTTGGTTTGCAATCTTTCATAGGAGTGCCTAGCTAAATAAGAAAAATGACTACTCAATGTTTTATTGATTATTTTGTACATAAAGTGTTTTTCTGCCCAAAAGTGAAAATTTATTTTAAACCTTGAACCGAACACAAGGTTTTATGAACTTTTCAGCAGTGTGAAAAATATGTCACCGCTGACCAGAAGTATGCTAATGACAGTATGGCATCTAAAATTTGTTTTACAGGCAGGTTTCACGGCTTTCCCCTAACTCTGTTGACTGTGGGTTATATTATCTGACCAACTTGTTTTTATCTGGAGACTAAAACATATTAATGCCTGAGTTCATGTTTAATAATTGAGATAAAAAGGGACTCCGAGGATTTGAACAGATCTCAGTTTGAAGCGCTTTTCAGAGGATGACATCTGATGAGATGAATTTCATATGCAAATTCCAGACACATGCTAATTTTGAATGGTGACAGACAGGCTGCAGAGTAACATGCATGAAACAAATCCTTAATTATGTAAAACCTGATTGATTAAACAATAACAAAATGTTATCTTGACATTAGATGTGCTGTTTTTTCCTAATTATTTGGCTGCTTTATTACATGACTCGGGGCTGTAATCTGCAAGCCTGTTGAAGTGTTTGAAAATGCAGTGTTAATGAATTACGAATTTGAGCAGGAGACAGAAACAGGGAGAAGGTGCAGAAAGAAAAATATAGGGGGAAAGCCAAACAGAGAGGGAGCAAGGACGAACATGGAGGGATGGGAAGACGAAGAAGAGATGAGCTGTCAGATAAACGTTTATGAAGCCCAGAGTTGTTGTGATCATTTCAAAGAATTTAAATTGTCTTTTTTTTAATCTCCTGAAATCCCTGAAAGACTGGATATAACAATAAGAGAGGCCTTCACTAGAAAATAGTCAAATAATCAAATAATCTAGAAAATGCATCACCGAGGAGGTTGAAGTTATTCCGGCTCTGTTGAGATATTGATTTTACATATCAGGGACACCTCCTTCACTCTCACAGCGCTTTTGAAATTCCTCAGGGATTCAGGATTTATTGGGAAAAAATATCTTTGTTGAGGAGAGACAAGTATTTAGTGTCCTGTGAAACATTTTCTAATGCTCTTCAAAAACAACTGAATTAAGTCTGTCAGATGACACCCAGTCAAGTGATGCCAGGAACAATAACTTCAAGAGTGATCTTTCATTATCCAGTAGTGCACTTATGCTTTCATAACAACATTCACAGGACAAATGTCTGAGCCAGACTGACATAAAAACTGTCCTCTAATAAATTAAGATAAAAAAATTAAGACAACAAAAGGGCTTGTGGTAATATTTCAACTTCAATATATGCTTATTTGCTTTCTGCTTGAGAGTAAGGTGAGACGATCGATACCATTTTCATGTCTGTCTGTTAAACATAAAGCTACAGCAGCAGTCAGTTAGCTTAGCTTAGCACAAAGAGTGGAAACAGGGAAACAATTAGCCTGGCTCTGTTCAAAGTTCACCTACCAGCACGTCTAAAGCTCATTCATTAAGTAATTCAGTAACTTCCCGGAGCCAACAAATAGTTTTGACACATAACACCCCACAGAGAGACAAAAGGAAACCAGAACGTCCGGGTTCTGTTTCAGAAGTAAGAAAACTTCATTCAAACTCCCATTGACATTGATAACAACACTAATTAAAGCTGCAAGCAGCGATGGACGGGCCCTCGTGCCTCGTCAGGGTTACTGGCAGACGCCGCTCTTTGCGACCGTGCATTTGCGCGTCACTCAGACACTGCAAATTGTCACCAATGAAAAGGGAACTCATGTTTAGTTCAATGATACCTCAGACAAGACTCTACGTCATACAGTTCATTAGCTGTGAAAGGGGCGTGGCTTAAGCATATGGGGCAGGGCAAATCGTCACCAATGAAAAGGGGACTCTATGCTGAGTTCAATGATACCTCACACAAGACTCTACTTTAAATGGGTCACCAGTTATGGAAGGGGGCGTGGCTTAAACATAGGGGGCGGGACAAACCATGACCAATGACAAACAAAGTCTCTGCTGAGTTCAATGATACCTCACACAAGTCTCTACCTTAAACGGTTTAAACGCCATAAAAGGGGGCGTGGTCTGGGTACATGGGCGTAGTTAAAGTATAGGGGCCGGCTCAGTATCACAAGTAGACAACACATTCTAAGTTTCATGTAAATTGGATGATGTTTGTCATATAAGGCTGATTTCCTGTTGCCAGCTATGGCCAAAAGTCGAAATTTCAAGCAGATATGACAATATACACCGTAGTTACAGCCACTTTCTCGTTCATCGCTAAACACTCAAAGTGGCCGCCATGCCACGCCCACACCGTTTGACGAAAAGTTTTTCTTTTAATAACTTTTCATCGTTATGGTCTTAAGATGACACAGACCGAATTTGAAGTCAATCTGATGAAATCTGTAGGAGGAGTTTGTTAAAATATAGCACCTTGACTTTTGGGCCTACTTCATGTTGTCACTAAGGGGCGCTCTGACTTTGAGTAAATATCGGCCTTTATATGTCCTCTGGGTTGGACTCTTATGGATCCTGAAAACAATCGAGCCAATTGGAGTTAGAAGTTACACCCACTTCCTGTTTTGATGGCGAAATGCACAAAATGGCCGCCCCGACAGTTTTTCTTTTAATAGCTTTTCTTCTTTAACGTCTTAAGATGGCACAGACCAAATTTGAAGTTGATCGGATGAAATCTCTAGGAGGAGTTCGCACTAATTTCAAACTTTCAATTCAAAATCGTGGACTTCCTGTTGGGTTTAGTGTATGGCTGCAATGACGTTTTTTTGTACGTCTTGACATGCTTCATATGTGTACCAAGTTTTGTGAGTCTATGTTAAACGTACTGCAGGAGCTCAATTTTTTTAATTTTGTAGGGGGCGCTAGCGAGCCATTTTTGTGTGCCTATTCCCGAATCCCTTAAAATACGTACATTTGCACCAGAATTGATGCGACCGCCAATTTTGAGTATGGTAAGCCCCTTAAAAAGGTAATTAATTTGCCGGACGAAGGAAGAATAATAATTCCTTCACTTTCAATAGGGCCTTCGACGCTGTCGGCGCTCGGGCCCTAATAACTAAAATTCTGTCTGAAACATAACCTTACTCAACAGTAGGCCTATGTTGTGTGTTTCACTCCATATATCTAGATAAGGATAACATTTTCTATAAACGACCTAATATCAATGTTTATTCAATAATTCTGTTTTTTAGCGGCCTTTAATGAATAACATTTGATCATAAGCCGTTGGCCATCTTGACTAAAACGTCCATGGCTCAAGAGAGGAGGCGAGTTCATGGGCCGCGGTGAGTTTAGACGTGTTTGAGAGAAGAGAATTCTAAGAAGTGAGCTAAAGGAGAGAACTAAAAAGCTGAAATTGTATTTTTTGTTTTGTTGCGTTGGACATAGTCAAGCCTGTTTCCAGTCTTTATGCTAAATTAAGCTAACTATCTCCTGGGTGTAACTTCATATTTAGTGTCTGTCCGGTAAATTTATAGGTACAGCCAGTTAGCTTAGTTGTGTCATTTATATTGTTAGATTTGTTTTAACTGTGCTTGAAAACAGCAGTGCTATTATGGATGCTTATTGATAAAAGACCATTAACCTAAAACCTGCATGAATTATGAATATGTTTTCCCTTCCTCCTGAAAGTGCTGAAAACAGGATAATGAAGAAGCCCATTATGCTGTTGCACTGCAGCCAAACCAAACAGCATCAAAGATATCCCCCACTCGCCACTGCTAATTATCAAGCTAGAGACATTTCTCCTCATGTGATTATAATGTTTTTTAAATTACCCCCTTCGGCACAGTCGAGCTCCAGCAAGCAGCCCAGCTTCTCCACTGGGTGGTTAGTTTAGTTCTGCTTGGCGACAGGCAGAAGGTACAGTAAGTCTGACTAAGCCAGACAAACGTGCTCCCAGGTTGCCTCTTAGGGATGAGGGATGGAGTGGAAGAGTATGGGTCTTGGCGTGAAGTGTTAGCAGTTATGTCTGCCTGAAAGGAGGATGGGTGATGCAGCTTTGTCACCAAATCCCTTCTTCCAATTGAATAAGACATTGCCTTTCCTTACACATTGACAAATTCCTCATCATCCAACATCATTTTATCAATGTGGAGGTGTTTGATCCAAATATTGTGATATTTAATCTTTTTAGTAATATCCAGCCTTTCCCTCAAATATGTAGCAGCCTGCTCAAGATAGGATTCATGAGCAGATTTAGTATTTTATTATTCACCAGAGCTAAGACGATTAATCGATTATTTAATTTTCCTGACTATATTGATAAGTGATTAATTGTTTAAGTCACTTTTATTTTATTTATTTAAGATAATTTTTGGGGCTTTTCCACCTTTATTTGACAGGACAGCTAGGTGAGAAGGGGGGAAAACATGCGGGAAATCATCACAGGTCGGACTCGAACCCTGGACCTCTGTTTCAAGGCGGGTGTGCCTGCTCTACCCACTGAGCTAACCCAGCCACACTAAGCCACTTTTAATGCAAAAATCCAGCTTCCAATGTGAGGATTTAATGTTTTTTTTGTCACATATGATGTTAAACTAAACTAAAATAATAAAATATCATTTTTTGGGGGATTATTGGTCAGATAAAAGACATCGCCATGGAATCTGGGAAATTATATTGGGCATTTTTCTTATTTTCTGGTATGCATAGAACAAATGATCAGTTAATTATTCAAGAAAATAAATCAAAAATAATTAGTATTTACATTTGGTGCTGGAACCAGATAATCTTTTGCTTTTAAAGATGACAAGGTTGATTATTAGGCATTATAGGCACTGTGCTGCTGCCATTCTTTTTATTTCCTTTTATTGTCAGTGCTATGTGATCAGTGTTGGTCATCTTACTTTAAAAAAGTAATTAGTTACAGTTACAAATTACTTCTCCCAAAAAGTAATTGAGTTAGTAACTCAGTTACCACATTGTAAAAGTAATTAGTTACTCAGCAAAGTAACTGTGACATTATCTTTTATGTTCTATAACGCTATTACGTTCTATAACATCTTTAACGTCAAAGATGTTTATATTAACTGATTGAAGAATAAAAACACTATACAGTATTTTAGAACATTTGGTATTTATTTGAACTCAATAGATTGCAGCCTGCCATATGATATCCATAGAAATAAAAACATATAAAAAATAACTATTGAAAATAAAATTCTCTGTAACTGTATATTAGGCCTATTGCACAATAAAAAGAACACTATCCAACTCTTAAATATTCAGTACAGTAACGGAATTAAATGTGTTGATGTGAGGTGCTTCATAAGATTTGAGTTGCTTGAGGCAGACGTGGATAAAGTCTTTTTTTCCTGGGCATAGCGTGCATGTTACATAAACATTCTTGCCTTTAATTTCAATGAGCGAGAAGTAGTGCTGGTCCTTCCAGTTCGAGAACGCTACCTTTGAATTTCCCTGGCTCGCTGTCTTGTGTTTAGTGGTTGTCAGAGCGTGCAGTGAGACAGCGTGAGCAGGGCATCCGGCCACCCAGCCAATCATCGTCGCATTTGCAACGGTGTCATCATCCCCACCCCTGTTCTCTCCAGGCAGCTGATGTGTAGCCAAAGCCTGACACCTCACGCTTCATTGAACCAAATTGTAGTAACGTACCACTTTACATTCTCAGTAACGATAACGGCGTTGCAACGATGGGAAAAGCAATTAATTAGATTACTCCGTTACTGAAAAATAACGCCGTTAGTAACGCCGTTATACTTAAACGCCGTTACTCCCAACACTGTATGTGATGTACGATTTTGATATTGATGCTGTCTTGCTATGTTTATATCTGAAACAAATAAAATAGAATATGATATAAAAAATAAAATAAGTTGCTTGCTGTTGCATCCCTAGTTTGGTTAAAAATATTCCCTCATCCCTTCTCCTGCCCTTACTTCTGCCAGAACATACTGGAAAAATAAACGCAACAGCTATCTGGTCATCTGTCCCTGCTGTTGTGCCCCTCATCTAACATCGTAACCCCTCTTGTAGAACTGCTCGTGAGAAAAGGCATTAGTGCTGACTGTTGGGTCGCATGAAAGAGATGGTTTGGTGGTTGAAGCAAGAGCCAACAAGTCTCCATCAGTTGGAGCAACCGTCGTCGTTCTCCCCCCGTAGAAGCTAACTCTAAAAAAAAAACAAAAAAAAAACACAATCTCCTCACCCTCACCCCCCAACCCACGGCGACGGGCCATGATACCCGAGTGCTATTACAAGTACCAGCGTTGCCTGGCAACTGGCTGGCAGATTACAATTGGGGCTGTACATGGTTCAGATTTAACACTGTTTATGGGGGTGTCAATGCGTGTATACGTGCGTGTGTGTGCATGAATTTGCGTGTGTGGGGGGCAGATGTGAAACGAGAGTGAGTATGGAACTAGAGTGTGTGTGTGTGTGTGTGTGTGTGTGTGTGTGTGTGTGTGTGTGTGTGTGTGTGTGTGTGTGTGTGTGTGTGTGTTGACTCTGTAATGGCCTGATGACATAAGTGTGTGTGGATGTGTCACCATTGCCCTGTTTCTCTGCAGCTTCCAGGCATTATACAATACTGTAAACTTGGCCTTACAGTGAGGATTGGAACAAAATGGATTACCAGGTGTCTGCCTTTTTTTGACATTTTTGGAAATACACTAATTTGGTTTCTTTCCGAGAGTTAGAGGAGAAGAATGATACCATATCTAGACATGAGAGTGGTATTAAGCTTCTCGTGTAACTCTCAGTAAGAAAGAAAATAAGCTTATTTCCTAAGGATGTCAAACTATTCTTTTAAAGTGTTGTGTGCAGCTTATCAATTTGGCAGTTTGAAACCTGGACTGAGTTTTTCAGTCATATAGTGACAAAGACTGAAACTGTAGGCACCACCACAGTCTGCCCAGGCATATCTGCACATGGACCATTTGTTCTTATTTCACGATTGTGCCGCTCTCCGGCTCCACTCGCCATCAGCCTTTATGGCTCCTGACAACTCATGTGACAAATAGCTTCTACTGATACTTCAGCTCCCAGTCTACACTTCCTCTTTGATGATAATCGTCTGGTAGCGAAGACTGACCGTGTGCATCCGCCATGGGGAATCACAGTCTGGCATCGGGATCCACCAGCTGCCAACGTCAATCACCAAGTCTGTTTCAAAGCCACTGTGTGTTGTAGTGAAACCATGCCACCCTGTGGACGGAAGAGCTTCACAGCAGATATTGATGAGCAGATTACAGGTTTTGCAAGTCTACATCTAAAGCTGGATCTAGGATCCAAAACCTGATTCTAATGTGATTTAATGCTTTATTGATCCCTGGAGGAGAATTCTCTTTTCACTTTTCTCCCTCCACCTTCAGGTCAGAGCACTGGGTCACATACAAAACAGCAGTGTCTCGCTCAAGGACGTGTTAGCTGGATGGATGCTTGCTGACACTGCAGCTTGGAGCCGAGTCCTCTGGTGGACGAAGGTCTTCACACTCACATTGCCACCCTGCCGCACAAACTCCAATCCAGATGTGATAGTTTAAGTTTCTGTGTCAAAACATGCAAAGATCACATCTGGTTCCCAAAGGAATATTAAGCAGATGTTGTCTCTCTGTGCGGTGGGTTCAATCTGCACTATGCTGAGATGTAGTTTACGGCTGTGATCAGTGATTCTGGGTTGAATACAACCGACTTTTTTATGAATGTCTTATGTTTTCTCTTTTAAAAGGTTTATTCTAAAGCAACACATTTGTGAGATACTATTATTTACACCATGGATTTCTTTCATCAACCTACAAATGCAGGTAAACTATTCCATACACATGAGTCACCTGAGCAGGTATAATCCTCCATAACATCCACGTGTTAGGTCCTCTGTAAGCACCAGTTAACTCGGCCAAATTCCTTCTGCGAACTACTTATATACTTGTGGTTCTGACCTTATCTGTGTAATGACTGGCAGAGGGACAAGGCCTATTGGTCTCTGGATTCATTGATAATTAATAAACCTCTTCAACATGGCTGACCTGAGTTTTTTTTTATTCTAATACTTAGACTTGGGTTTATGGTGTAAATGGACATAGTTAAACATAAGAAAACTAAAGAAACAAAATAAAAATGGTCAGCCCACACTCTAGTAATATATTCAGTTGCTAGCCTGTTCAACAGTTTGGAAAACACTTAGGCTATTTTCTTTTTTTTACCGAGAGTTCGGTGAGAAGATACCACATGCCTATAGGGTAAATAAGTAGCTAGAACCAGCAGCCGGTTAGCTTAGCTTCCGTTTTGTTACAGATTTTACAAATGAGATACAACTTGTTAAAGCTATAGTGTGTAGCTTCTGTCTCATGAGGAATTCTAAGTAATGACAACACTGTCGGCGCATCCACATTATACAGCCTTGCGTGATCACACACACGCCCCCACCCCTCCTCCGCGCAGTATGCAAGGAGGACACGGAGGATTAAAAAACATGATGGACTTTTCAGAAGAGGTAATTATCTTCACCCGAACTTCTGCGCGGGAACGTCACCGGACAACGCAATCTTCTGAACACAGCCATACTGAGAAATACAGAAAGAGTTGTGTGGAGCTGTCTTAATTAGCTTTGCAGCAACTCATTTGGCAATGGCTTGAATGTAACGGACGATTAATATCAAAAAGTTATGCACTAAAGCTTTAATCATTGAACTAGAGGTGCTGGAAAGTGGATGTTGTTACCTTTGGACAGACTAGCTGTTTCCCACTGTTTTCAGCCTTTATGCTAAGCTAACTGGCTGCTGGTTGTAGCTGCATTGATAGCATTCAAACATTAGAGTGGTATCAATCTTATCATTTAACTCTGAGCAAATAAGTTTATTTCCCAAAACGTCAAACTTCTAGACATTACATTACTGTTGAGATGTCAATTAGATAATATGCTTGTACCATATCAGTATTTGTTGACTATTTGTAGTGGATCTATGACTGAGGTTGTCAACGTGTTCCGTCTATATCAATGTGGTTTATAAAACTTATTCCATTTAAAGGTTTCATATTTTAATTTTCCTTTTTTAATAATAGAAAAATGGTGCACTATTGTTTCAAATAGTAACATACTGTAGTTTGGATTTCTAAAAGCAATGACAATAAGCCAGCAAGTTAAATTAAGTTTTAGTTTTATATATTAAGTCTTTAAAGAGAGATTTTTTATATTGCACACATTCAATTTTCAAAAGGATAATAAACAAAACTAACTAAATTAAATTAAACTGAAACCCACCTGGACCTTAATGTGCTGACACACCAAGCAGATGCCAAAGAATTAGTTGCGACGAAGGTCGACTATGGCTTCTCCTCACGACACCTGTGTCTTGGCCAAACAGTTGCACTTGAACACACACTGCAAGGACTAATGCAGAGACGGTTTAGAAACAAGACGCCCCAACTCGTAATTTCCTGTATTGTGTCACGTGGGTTTCGCCACTGCCACTCCTCTTTAGGAGACTAGCGGCAGGTCCTGGGTCTATTGATTCCAATGGGAGAAGTGAACGTAAACACAGATTATGATTATTATGATTATTTTGCCCCATAGTCACCAAGGACCAATTTTTCACAAGCCACATATCTCCTGAACATTCTGACTTTAAAATGGCATTTTTCAGACGGACAAATCAGAAGAAAATTAACTTTGGTTGTTTCTGTCTCAGAAACAAACTTTTGCGAGATCTCGCAACACAGAGAAGCTAACTAAAAAAAATTAAACTAATTTCCATAATACTAAATATGGCTTTTAGCTGTGTAAATAGCTATCTAATGTTGATAAATTATACAAATATAACAAAACAAAAATAGCTTTTCATCAATCCACACGCAGTTCACTACACTTTTAACCGAGGTCACAACCATTTAGGAGACAGGAAGTGTGTACCGTTTCATACCATTGGCGCAGCGTGTAATGCGCTATCTCTAGTTATAGAGAATCTTTCTTGAACTCACCGCGAAGACTAAATTTGATGGCTAACTAGCATGTTTAATACTCACCACGCCAGCAGGCGGCAATAATCTATTCATCATTCAAAAAGGGAAACCTATGTTATTTGTTCTCTCAGCAAAGAAGTTTCCCTGCGGTGGGGAAGCGGAGTGTTACGGTTATTAAGTGTTACGGTATAGGACATTATTAGGGCCCGAGTGCCGACAGCGGCGAAGGCCCTATTGAAACTGAAGGAATTATTGTTTCTTTCTTTCTTTCTTTCTTTCTTTCTTTCTTTCTATTCTTTTTCCCGTCAAATGAATTGGCTTTTTGAGGGGCTTAACATATTCAAAAACTCACCAAATTTGGCGGTCGCATCAAGTCTGGTGAAAATTTACGTATTTTAAGGGTTTCGGGAATAGGCGCACAAAAATGGCTCTCTAGCGCCCCCTACAAAGTTAAGAAAATTGAGCCCCTGCAGTGCGTTTAACGTAGACTCACGAAACTTGGTACACGTAACATGTCAAGATGTACAAAAAACTTCATTAGAGCCACACCCTAAACCCAACAGGAAGTCCGCCATTTTGATTTCAAAGTTCGAAATTAGTGTGATTTTGGCCATTTCCACATGTCGTACTTTAACGAACTCCTCCTAGAGATTTCATCCAATCAACTTCAAACTCGGTCTGTGCCATCTTAAGATGTTAAAGATGAAAAGTTGTTAAAAGAAAAACTTTTCGTCATAGGGCGTGGCCGTGGCGGGGCAGCCATTTTGTGCGTTTCGCCGCCCAAACAGGAAGTGGGTGTAACTCGAGTGTACGTTGTCCGATTACCTCGAAACTTTTCACGATTCATAAGAGTCCAACCCTGAGGACAAATAAAGGCCGATATTTACTTAAAGTCATAGCGCCCCCTAGTAGCAACAGGAAGTAGGCCTAAAAGTCAAGGTGCTATACTTTAACGAACTCCTCCTAGAGATTTCATCCGATACCATCCCAACACCTTAACGATGAAAAGTTATTAAAAGAAAAACTTTTCGTCAGACGGTGTGGGCGTGGCGTGGCGGCCATTTTGAGTGTTTAGCGATGAACAAAGAAGTTGTTGTAACTTGAGTGTACGTTGTCGTATCTGCCCAAAATGACAAGGGTCCAGGCCTGAGGACACCTACAGGCCAAAATTGACTTTTGGTCATAGCGCCCCCCGCTGGCATCAGGAAATCTGCCTTATATGACAAACATCATCCGATTTACATGAAACTCAGAATGTGTGGTCTATGTGTGATACTGATCCGCCCCCTATAATATGACCACGCCCACTTACTCAGGCCCAGCCCCCTTTCATAACATTTGAACCGTTTAAGGTAGAGTCTTGTGTGAGGTGTCATTGAACTCAGCAGAGACTTCATTCTTCATTGGTGATGGTTTGGCCCGCCCCCTAAGCTTTAGCCACGCCCCCTTTTATAACTAATGACCCGTTTGATGCAGACCCTTGTGTGAGGTATCATTGAACTCAGCACAGACTTCCTTTTTAATTGGTGATGGTTTGACCCGCCCCCTAAGCTTAAGCCACGCCCCCTTTCATAACATTTGAACCATTTAAGGTTGACCCTTGTGTGAGGTATCAATGAACTCAGTAGAGAGTTCTTTCTTCATTGGTGATGGTTTGGCCCACCCCCTATGCTTAAGCCAGAACCCCTTTCATAAAACCATACCCATCTAATGTAGAGTCTTGTGTGAGGTATTTTTGATTGAACTCAGCAGAGAGTTCCTTTTTAATTGGTGATGGTTTGACCCGCTCCCTACGCTTTTGCCACGCCCCTTTTCACAGCTAATGAACCACATGACGTAGAGCCTTGTGTGAGGTATCGCTGAACTGGGCAGGGACTTCCCTTTTCATTGTTGACGATTTGTGCCGTCTGAGTGCCGCTCGAATGCACGGTCGCAATGAGCGGCATCCGCCAGTAACCCCGACGCGCGCAGAGGCACGAGGGCCCGTCCATCGCTGCTCGCAGCTTTAATTATTATTTTGTAACTAGTGCTGTGCCCGTTGAAAACGGGCTGATTACTTGGCCTGTGGTGTTGCTGCTTGTAGAATTTATCAAAACCAAAGTGTACCCCAAAATGACTTACAGAAGGACCCTGAAGCACTTAATATGCAACTCCACTGTATCCTACTATCTATTGACTTAGCGTAGGCTACGTCTACATCAGAGGAAGACATAGGCGACAATACCGTGGGTGCTCCGGAGTTCGAGCACCCAAGGAAAATACCAGCACCCACTGAGCACCCACGTGTGCCAGACTGCCAGTAGGCTACATTTATTTAAAATTAAACATTGCAATTGGTGCTAAGTGGAGCGTCTGTCATAATGTGATTGGTTATGTCGCTGTCAGTCCCCTGCTCCATATCCTATCCACCAATCACAGCGTCTCTTGGATGAAAACGCCTCCGCCTTGTTGTTTTTTTAAAGCTTATTGGTTGGCGAGAAAGCTATATGCCATAATCAGAAATATTATAAATTTATATAGGCTATATAAAAGTAACAAATGTGTACAAAAGTTAGGCTGCGCGGAGTCTCTTCCTCTCGCACGCATCACACCGGGCCTGCTGGGCTGAATAAACTAACAGCGCAGTTTACATGCTTCGTCCTTGTTGCATTATTCTAAACAGATTTCTGCAGTTCAAACAACTCGGAATTGTAGTTGAGAACGTCAGTTATAACGGCCCACGTGTTAAAAAAGTGCCGGTTTAAATCGGGCTCATAAACAACGTGCTCGGGCTCGGGCTGGGTCGGGCTTGACTTTTTGGGCCGATCTAAGCTCTAGTGGTCAGTTAAACTTCTCATCTCCAATCCTATCTGTATTTGTGAGAAGTGGCGCTGTCCTGAGTTGAAACTTTAGGCATACGGCTTTATTATAGAGTTAAAAGTGTGTTTGTATTGGCTGCTGTCCGTTTCCTAAGGTTCTGAAATGCAAACATTTTTAGACTACTTTTTTTTTTTTTAAAGGGCATGCGCGTGTTAGCACCTACGGAGGAAAACATAAATCGGCGCCTATGGAGGAAGACATTGTGCTTATATATTTACCTGACAGAGAACATTGCAGAAAATATCACAATTAAAATGTGGAGTAATCAGACATTAGCGTCATGGACTCAGCAGTGTGCTACCTACCCCCCTGCCTGAGCTAATCAGCACATATCTGCGATCATCAACCACCAGAACCGGAGTGTGTGTGTGTGTGTGTGTGTGTGTGTGTGTGTGTGTGTGTGTGTGTGTGTGTGTGTGTGTGTGTGTGCGCGCAGAGGGAGAGAGAGAGAGAGAGAGAGAGAGAGAGAGAGAGAGAGAGAGAGATACACACTGTACAGATATGTCTGGCTTTATAAGATAGATAGCCTGCCTATAAGTGACATCACACTTATTGTAGCTGGTTGTGCCTTGCATGTGTGGGATTCTGAAACGTCGTTAAATTCGGGAATTGTCGTTTGTTTATTCAAAAGTCAAAGACAGTCCAAAGTGCTACTTTGCACACATTTTAGCTACCAAAGCTCGGCTGCTCTCTCTCTCTCTCTCTGCTCCTGCTCACTGCTCACTCATTGAGCAGAGGGGGAGGGGCCAGCGGCTAGAGCGGCAAAAGCTAATGTGTGCTTCTTTTACCTGTATATTTAAGGATAACTTTTGCATTTCTTATCCAAACAACGCCAAAGTTGGCACTGTACTTACTCGTGCCCATAGCAAGACACCTGTCAAGTTTGAAATCCATCGGACTAACGGTTCGAGAGATATGCGCTTAACACCCAGACAGACACACACACAGACACACACACAGAAAGACGTTCCTGGAATTATAGATAGATTTTCAGGTATGTGGATCTATTAGACATGTTTATGTCGAAATTGTAAATATACATAGGCTGCACAAGTTATTATGTGTCTCTTTGTATATTTGCTCTCTTATGGACATAATGTGCAAAAATAGTTATTCCAATAATTCAAACCTTTTTTAAAAGGAACATTTAATCACACAATGTGAAGTTGCGCCTCATTCAGTTCAAGATAAAGCATTGCTTCTATTGGACTCCCTCCAGATTGTTTAGAATTGATCTGAAAGACACACCAAATTGTTGGAAACGTAAGACGGCAAATTGTGAAAAATGTCCTATGGTCCTGTGATGAGGTCCAGGAATTTTGGACATGATAACCTATGTCAGATTGCAAGGACCCAGGTTCCATTCAGCCCAAGATTATTTGTTCTGGGAGATGCTATCCTAATCCTAAACGGGAAGGATAAGCACATAAGAAGATGGGTCCAGACTAGTTTGATGATAGGCAGACAGATTATTTTAACGGGATGGAAGAATGAAGGGGTGCCGTCAATCCAGGAGTGGGTTTAGAGTGACAGCATTTGAAAAAATGTCATATAAACGGTTTGCCAGATTGGATGTATAGAAAAGGGGAAAGTACCTGAACTTCCTGGAGGGCACCTAAGAAGCTTTGTGCTGGGGAGAGACGTGTATGATGATCTTATGTTGTTCGTTTATATGGTTTATTGTGCTTTATTGTGCTTTTTTGTTATTATTTGTGGAATAGTCTGGAATATTGTAGTTACTGTGTCATCTTATCTTGATTTTTGTCTGGGTGGGTGGTAATGACAGAAAGGGGGGATTTGTTCATGTTGCGAGTTGTATGTTTTGTATTTTGTTAAAAAAAATATAACATATATATAATAATTGTTAAACATGAAAAAAAGGGACATTTAAAACTATGTGTATTGGATTAATCAAATTGAGATGAAGATAAAAATGTGAAGAGCCTTCTGTGTGTGCCCTCTTGACAGTCAGTCATTTCCTTCCTTTCCTCACTACCATTTTTATTCTCGGGCACTAATTTGCTTAGTGGATAGTTTAAAGTTTAAAGTTTTATCATATAATTATTTATTTTCCTCAACAACAATGTAGAATATTTAAAGGTCCCATGACATGGTGCTCTTTGGATGCTTTTATATAGACCTTAGTGGTCCCCTAATACTGTATCTGAAGTCTCTTTCCCGAAATTCAGCCTTGGTGCAGAATTACAGCCACTAGAGCCAGTCCCACAATGAGCTTTCCTTAGTATGTGCCATTTCTGTGTCTGTAGCTATTGAGGAGGAGAGAGAGGGGGGCAAGGTGGAGGGGGGCAAGGTGGAGGGTGGGGGTGTAGGTGCCAAAAATGGGCTTTTTTATCTCACTGTGTGTCTTACCTATAGCCTAATATACTGAATGTATATGCAAAATTACAATTTGTATTTGGGTAAGACAACATTATAAAGAAAGGAGAAATTGGCTAACATAGTGGTGTAGAGTAGGGTTAAAAAAGTCAAAACATATCTAATAATTTAATCTCACTGCCAGCATCATTCTTCATCGCTGGTGTCTCATATTAACATTTGAATTGTTTGCTGCCTCTCCTATCCTCTTCCTCATCATCCTACCTTGACCTCTTTCTAGATCCTCCTGGCAGTGGTTCCTACTCATCCAGGTGCTTCTCCTCCTCCTTGTCAGTCTCTTCCGCAGCACCTGCATCTTTAGCCACGTCAATATTGCCACTACTGTGAGCAAGATCGTTGCCAGTTGTGACGGTAACAGTGTCACAGTTGCTGTCGGCAAACTCGTAACACCGTCTTGATTTCTTGCTGCTTCTCTAATTTTCGACTCTCTCACTCTTTCTTGTCCTTTTCCTGGATGGACCAGGCAGAGGATCTTCTTCAGCAACCTTAGTATGTTTGACTGGACTCTTTACAGTTTTCTTGTTGAAATTGTCACAGTCGGTGCTGTCAGTGTCACTGTCAGTGCTGCTTTCAGCAAGCTCATCCCACCATCTGTATTTTTTGCTGCTTCTCTCTTCAGTGTCCTGTCCATCCTCCCCTCTTGACCTTCTCTTGGATCCTCCAGGCAGGGGGTCGTCATCTTCTACACCCTGGTTGACTCCAACCTCAACCCAAGCACTAGCACCAGCATCTTCTGCATTTTCATTATTATTTTTATCAACATTGTCGTTGTGGATGGCGTCAATGTTGTCATGGTTACCATTGTTGTCATCATTGACAATGTTATCGTCATTGTCATGGTTTTCATTGTTGTCATAGTTTTCAGTAATGTCATGGTTTTCATTGTTGTCCTGGTTTTCATAGTCCTGGTTTTCATTGTTGTCCTGGTTTTCATAGTCCTGGTTTTCATTGTTGTCCTGGTTTTGATTGTCCTGGTTTTCATTGTTGTCCTGGTTTTCATTGTTGTCTGGGTTTTCATTGTCCTGGTTTTCATTGTTGTCCTGGTTGTCATTGTTATCCTGGTTTTCATTGTTGTCATGGTTATCGTTGATTTCATAGTTTTCATCGTCCTGGTTTTCATCTTCCTGGTTTTCATCATCCTGGTTTTCATCTCCCTGGTTTTCATCGTTATCATTGTCGTCAGCATCATTTTGGTTCAACAAGTCTACTAACACAGCAAAGTTGGGCTCCTCTTGTTCATGATTAAAGAGAAATTCCATCCAGGCAATAACTCCAGCATGAAGTTGATCGGCTGGTGGCCGATCTCCTCTTGGAAATAAATGCAGGTGAAGCTCTCTGCCTGCAAGATCAGAGTAGAGAATTATATTACCAATTTCAATTCCTGAATTAAACTGTAAACCAGTCGGCCTTAAATAGCTTTTCGAAAGACTGTACATCAAATAGGTCTGTGTATACGATGAACCAAGTACTTACGATTTCTACCGTTGTGTTCCCCATCTCCTCTTTCATCCATTTTGACTAAATTGGTCAGACAAAATTATCTTACACTTTCACAATATTGTCCATCCTACTGCAAATATTTACATTTTAGTTCTGAAACTTAAAACCCTTAAAGTTTAAATTTAGCACGTTACACTGACCGCTTATCTAGTAGGAGTTCCCCTTATAATGTGATCATATTAAGATATTTGTCCCCACAATATCTAGCACACACAAGCCTCACAATTTGTATCAACGTTTTGTTGAATTCAATCAAACTTAATATACAACGCTTGTTTTCTTTCAGTCTCAGTCATTCCTTGTGAACAAGACTAAATATGATTATCAAAAATACAATCCCCTACCAGCATATTAATGCAATTCTTAAATAATTAACAAATTTGCAAAACAAACTTAATTTAACACTATGACTATTAAGTAGACGCCAGCCGAGTCATGTTATTACTTATATTATAGACTAGATTATTGAGGAATGATCCTATGCACAAGGTTGTAGACTTACCTTACTTTCAGAGAACTGGCCTGTAAAACTAAAAATCACAGACCAGTTACAAATTAATGGTCTTCTGTCGCAAAAATATTTATTGGTGGAAAAGGAAAGTCTCCTAGGATAAACAACAGGTGCTGCAATGTGTTTTGAGTGCTGATCTGTGTTGATCTGTGAGAGCAGAATTCTGTAGCTCCAGATCTTCATTCTGTTGTGATGCCATAAACTGTATGACACGTAGAGTTCTAGGATTCTACGGTTCTATTTTCTTTCTCTAGAGAACTACACTGATAGGGAACTTTATTTTTTTTAATCATTTCTTATTTTATACTTTTTATTGATCCCCAGTGGGGACATTTTTTTTTTTTATATATATATATTAATGGTTTTATTTTTGTCAATAAATCCTATGAAAAGACCAAAACCAACAATGAATTGATCTTAATGCCTATGTAGCCAAAGTCTGATATATGTTGTTCTACCGTGCCACCTTAGCTACAATGCTTATGTTGCTAACAGTAGCTAGATGTCTACGTATTAGAGACTCAATCAATCAATCAATTTATTCGTCACTTAAAATTATATAAAATACAATTTCAGTGAAATGTAATCCGTCAGTTCTACTTTAATTTATGCATTAAAAACAGTCATAATGATAAAGTTAAATGTGGCGGGGTCTTACTCAAACTGTATTTTGTAACAAACCTAGTAGCTGCATCTGCATGCTGATATTTTGCGAAGCTAAGATCTTTTTTGTCTAGTCTCAATATGAGGCCAATGTGTTATCGTACACTTCTAGAAATTAAGAAACACAAGTTATTTGTTTTTCATTCAACTTTCACTTGCAGTGGTCAACAGCGGTTAAGGTCAAACAGACTTCAGACAATATCACCTTCGTCTTTGATACAATACTCACAGGAAGTCACTGTGCCTAGCCAAAAAAATTGACATTTTAACACTTTTGTTTTTTATATGGATTAAACAACAAGGTACAACGTTTTTTTTTAGCTGTGCCAGCTATTTATCTCTTGTTTCCAGTCTTTATGCTAAGTTGAGCTAAGCGTCTTCTGGCTATAGCTACATATTTACCATACAGACATGAGAGTTGTATTGATTTTCTTATCTTCCGCTTAACAACACATTGAATAAGCATATTACCTGTAGAAGTATTCCTTTAACAGGGATTGGGATAAAACGACTGCATGGTATGACTTTTTTATTAAGTGAACATCCTCTGTTGGATGAAAGTTGTGTGTTGAACTTCATTTAGAAGTCTTTACACCTACACTAGAGGTGATAGTGCTGGCGGGGGAGAGCGGAGGATGGTGTCAGGCTGTGATCTGCCTGGATTATCCATCCATGGGTTACACAAGGTTCATCTGGTCAGAGAGACAACAGAGATAGAGTTACTCACGCCTGACAGCAAGAAAGGAGCATGACAGACATTATTTATTTATTTAATATAGTTTATCAGAAAAGATGAGAATATTTGGTTCACGACTAAATATCTGCAAAACTGAATACATTCCCAATCATCCATTAGCATGCTAACACACTAAACTAACATGGTGAACATGGTAATACTTGCTTAGCATCAGTATTTTAGCATGCTGATGTTAGCATTTAGCACAGCAGCTTCCAGATCTGTTAGCATTTAGGCTGTACACTCTTGTTTAAATCTGCACGAGGTTTGGTGTATTTTTAGGCTTTTTTAATAGGCTATTCAGTTCCTACTTTTGTTACTTTTAGAATATGAAGTAGCAGTACTAAACACTATAGCATTTGTTTGGTGCTAAATCTAAAGATGTGGCTACATTATTATTTAGATAATAGCCTACTCTTGAATTAAGACATTTGGAACAGACATGAATGAATAGGTAGGCCTATAGGTAAACCATTAAATGTTAAGTCTGTAAAATGATTGTCCCATAGGCATATTTTTCACATCAGAATCAGAACCAGAAAGTGCTTTATTGCCAAGTACGTTTTTTGCACATACAAGGAATTTATACACTTTATATAGTAAAAAGGAACGCTACAGCAGACTAGGTACAGTGGCATGAGGAGCCAGAGGTGGAGTGTGGAGAGAGTCAGGGTGGGTTCCGGGCCTTGTTGATAATGCTAGTGGCGGAGGGGAAACATTTTTTATGTGGCGTGTGGTTGAGGTCCTGATGGACCTCAGCCTCCTGCCAGAGGGGAGTGGCTCAAAGAGTTTATGGTGTCTATGTCTATGTCTATGCTTACTGTCAATGTCTGTCTATGTCTATGTCTGTCTGTCTATGTCGATTGCCCACATGATTCAACATTTGTCTGTGTCGACTCAACTCCTGTCGTCTGTTGCCCTCGTCATTTGAATGTGTTGTCTTGCTGTGTCGTTGCACTCCGCTGATGTTTTGTGTCGTTACTATGCGCCGTTTCACAAAATGCACTGAAATACCAGGTCAACAATGGTCAACATAATGTCCATTGTAGCACAACAATAGCCCCCAAAATTCTAAATTAGTTATTATTGTCTCTCATTACCAGATCACAATAAGTACAGTTTGATGATTGTTGCCTTAAGGAGTGTTTACTCAACTTCAAAGTTTACTGTACAATGCAGTTTATCCACAAGATGCCATTTCAAAGTAAAAGTTATACAAACCCTGATTATAAGCATAACTAGTAAGCTAGTAGATTTATTATCAGTACTGTTATTATTTTATAATTAGCCTATACTGTGGCCCATTCAAATAAACCCAGATTACTTTTAGCCAACTGACCTGATGTTATGATTGCTCTTATTAGTGTGACAAGGTGTTTAAAAATAATCTGCAATAATTGCTTTAGATGGGATAATAATGGCAAGTTCTGTTGCCACGGCGGCAGGACCACCATGTGTGGAAGGTTCCTCTTGTTTAGCTGGGAAATCTGCTCAACTAGTTAACAGTAAGTCGACACATCAGGACGACAATCATAACACATTGAAACATCACATAGTAGCCTGAACGACTGAGTGAAACGACATATAGCATCGACAGAGTGCAATGACACAAAACATTGGCAGAGTTCAACGACACAGCAAGACAACACAGTCAAATGACAAGGAGGGCAACAGACGACAGGAGTTGAGTTGACACAGACAAATGTTGAGTCGTGTGAGCAACCGACATCTAGACAGACAGACACAGACATAGACAGACATTGACAGTAGCCTACGCATGTTTAGACATAGACTTAGACATTGACAGTAAGCATAGACATAGACATTGACAATAAGCATAGACATACAGTAAGCATAGAGGAGACATTGACACAGTAAGCATTTTGGCTTAATTTTGGCCTAAATGGAACTCCGTATGGTGCAGCAGGAAGTGTTTATAATAGGCTCGTTCGAGATGAGCCAGATCTGCGCAGAATCGATCACGGCGATCGGCGCCCAATGCATGCCGGTTAGATTTGTGTCCGACTTGATCCCGACTTGCTCTGACGTCATGCACACGTGGGCAACGATAATCTCACGAGACCAAGGCGGCCGCAGTTCTGAGACGCAGGTAGCGCAGTTGCTTTTCACCAACTGCAAGAGCCAGGCGGACGCAGGCGGACCCAGGGCATGCTGGGAAACGCCGGCCTCTCAGCTGATCAAACAGCTGATTGGTTCAGAATCGACTCAACATGATGACGTTTTATATAAACTTTTTATTGGTTTTGAATCGGAGGGATTTTAACTGCTATTTGTCTCATTTAAAGGCTTATTCTGTACAGAACACATGTTGTGAGGCTGATAGTGATGTTTAGAAATCAGAGAGACTAAGTCTGTTCAGATTACACATCATCTACAGTCTGTTGGTAATTAAAATCAGCAACAGCATGTAGAGAATTTTGACAGCTACTCTGTCATAATAAAAACAACTAGAGACTGTGTAGGAGCTGATATATGGGTCTGATAAAATTTTATTAAATCGGAATCGGACCCGAACGGACCACAGTGTTTGTGTCACTTCCTGTTCAGCCTGAAGGCTGCTGGAGTCAGCTGGAAAACTGTCCGACTTGAGAGCGGACTTTTGTCACCGCCCCAGTCTGCTGCCGCCTGCTCTCGTCTACTTTACAGGCGAGGCGCAGTTCATCTCGAACGAGCCTAATGAGTCATTGGCTGTCCTGGTGTAGGTGTAACTATAAGAAGGGTGTAACAGTCGTTTATTTTATGTCTGATCTTGCCAGCGTTTTTTTTTTAGCCTCCACGTTTTCAGGGAGTCCGACGGGTGGGCTCGGGTTTGGAGTAGCATACTTTAACTTTAGTGAAGGAACGCTGGTGTTTGCTACAGGCCTTTCTGAGTTGGGAGTGAGCTAATACTTGCCACCATAACTTGACAAACAAGTAGAGAGTAAGCAGTGGGCGTGTGCAGTGCTTCAGTTTGCAGCCCCAGTGTCAGGTTCTGTGTGTGACCGCCTGACGAAGCTTGATTTCGGGAAACGGCTCGTTGCAATGGACCGGTGAGACTTCTGCATGGAGGAAGGATTTTACCTAAATTACTCTCAAACCAAGCCAGAATGAGTAGCCAACCTTCATGTTTAAGATGACTTGTTTATATGTCGATGATTCGAATGGTTAGCCGACATGATATGACAGGTCAGAACATTTGTAAATATACCTTAATTTAGGAATATACCTCAATGTGCTAGCTCTTTGCATATAGGCCTACAGTATTATATAGGCCTTTTTTCCCCCATGTTGCGTAGTCTGCACATTAGAGTCACAACTGCATAACATATATGAAGACTTTGATACTGAAAAGCTAAATATTTTATTCTACAGAAAATATTTTTGACTATCTTCATTTATAATGTAGGCTATTGGTAAAATTTGAATTATTTTGAAGCCTTCCTTTGTATACGATATGATCTACTAATGAAAAGTAACATTAGGGACTGTTTGTTATCTATTTCAGGGGCCACTGGAGGAGTTTTGGGATCTTTAGTCAAAATAGACCTGAACCTCCCTTCACCAGCAATACATTTTGGATGACCCTCCAAAATGATTGGTACAAAAGGGATGACCCTCCCCAAGAATTTATTGAAGCCTTCTGTACTGGTTTGCGCTTGGCAAAGATGTACAGATGCCCATTGTTTTTTTTACAGCCATGACATATGTGACTGAACCTCTGCTTCCTCATCTTACGCATCACACTTCTCCTTATGGTGACCATTTCAGTAGATTTACTCACTAGTTGTGGAAACACAATAAGCATGGAAACTAAATGTACACTTCCTGCTTTACTGCATTACTTCAAATACTAAGTTACTCCTCTAGTAAACTAGTATTCACATGAAATAAAACAATAAAACATTGAGACCATTGAACAAAGCACACTGCTCCCATGCTACCACTCCTTCTTTCTCAAATGCCTTGAAAAGACTGTTGTTTGCACAATTTCACAAATAATCACCGGGACCGAAAGGATATTTCAGTCGGATATGGCTGCAGCCTGGAGACCTCCTGTCTCATGCCCTCCCAGCTGGTGCTATCCGTGAGCTTCGACTTTTCAAAATAAAAGCTTGCATCTGGTCCGCTATGTTTCCGTACGGTGTTTTGGATGTTTTTGAACTAAACAGTATGGCAATCATGCTAATGAATCAAATTATTTTTTCAGCAGATGTCTTAGTTACAACGCGATGGAGCTAGCAAAGCAGTTTTGTGTTTAAATGTGCGAGCAGGATTTATTCAGTTTGGGAAATCCCACGGTCTCTAAAGCTACAGCTCAAATTGTCTGGCTGACAGGGAGGGACCCATCTGCTAGCGATAGGGGCAGAGACTGAGAGAGCTACATGGATAAATATGCACCAAACAAGCCACTTTGAAATTTTGCTGTTCTCTTGAATACAAAAGTAGGGTGACCCTCCCCCCTACACTAAAAAAATTGATGACCCTCCCATCAACAAAGAATAAAAAGACATGACCCTCCCCTATTTTCCTCCGGTGGTCCATTCCATAAATACTGAATGGTCCCTTTAGTGGCGTTTTTCAAACCAAATCAAATAACATTTTAAATGTCAAAACAGCTTTAATTAAAATTACTATAAAACAGCTTCTCATCAGTACAGTGTCCTTTTTATGGACAGTGAAAAAGGACTGTTAAGAAGAGCATCTTGAGTAAAGGTTTTCTATTGGCTTAGGCAGGCACTTCAAAGTGTTGTACATTTGTTAACGGAGTGGTAATAGTCTGTTTTGTCCCAACAGATCTGCTACAGTGAAGCACTATAAGGCAGCCATGCTGCTGAGTGGTGTCGGTGATGCTCTGGGATACAAGAATGAGCTTTGGGAGTTCAATAAGTCGGGACCAGCTATTCATCAAGTCAGTGCAGGACCAACATGAAAAGAGGAGTTGAATTTGTGATGAAGCGAAACCACTGCCAAAGATACCCAAACATGTCTACCCTCATCCTTTTTGTCCTCACAGGAGCTGAAAGAGCTTGGCGGTCTGAAGAACATAAAGGTTAAGCTCCCTGACTGGCCGTTAAGCGACGACACAATTCTGCATCTGGCAACGGCTGAAGGACTGGCAACTGGTAAGGTCAAAATGACATTGGGCCTCATTCACCAAATGTTCTTAAGAACAAATGTGTTCTTAAACCCCACTTACACAGTTTTCACGAAGATTCTGGCATTCACCAATGTTTTCTTATTTGGGATTTTGGGAGTAGCTATACTGTTTTCTTCCGTTCTAATCTAAAATTTAACATTTCTCTCCATTTTGTAACTAATTATTTTCATTATTTTACACAATTATACATTTGTTTGTTTTAATAAATACACACTACTGCTCATTTGTAAAGCACTTTGAATTGCCATTGTGTATGAATTTTGCTAGGCCTATATAAATAAACTTGCCTTGCCTTTAATTCACATCAATTATGTTAACTGAGAACCCTGCCATCCAATAATAAGTGATTGATCACACTATTTATACACCAAGAGTATCTTCTATGTTTTGAAATATATTTTTTTTTGCCTCAGATTTCAGATCAAACCATTTATTTTCTACTTCATCGGTTCTGTGCCTTTCTCCGGATACAGCGTTCACTGCATGAGTAACTGCATTTCATGCATCGGTTTTATTTGCTGCTTATTATGCACTGCTGATGCTACTAAATATGATGTCTCGTTTTTTGTTAACTTCTTGCAGCAGTACCTCCACTTCAGAATTACTAAAGTTTTTCTTTCTTTTGGAGTTGAGGACTCCACTGTCTTTCCCTTTTTTGGGAATTAACAGGGCGTTTATCAATGCTAAAAAGGAGCAACGGGCACAAGCTTTTAATTTACAAAGACATTGGGATTCATCATTCTAAGAACACACCTGCGAACAATTCTGCTGTTTGAGAACACGTCATGAATCAGACGTAGACTTTTCTTAGGGACTTTCTTAAAGGTGCTCTAAGTGATGTGATGCGTTTTTTAGGCTACAATATTTTTTGTCACATACAGCAAACATCTCCTCACTATCCGCTAGCTGCCTGTCCCCTGAACACACTGTAAAAAAAAACGTGGTCTCTGTAGCCAGCCCAGGATCCACAAACGGCACCAAAAACAAACTGCGCCAACCTGCCCCACGAACCATAACAGTGTTCCAGCCAATAACCGACAAGAAGGAGTTGGTTGAGTCATGAATACGCATTGTGGAAGTAGCCTACGTGCTAACGCTGCTGCAGTGATGACTCAACCAGCTCCTTCTTGTCGGTTATTGGCTGGAACACAGTTTGTTATGGTTCATGGGGCTGGTCGGCGCAGTTTGTTTTTGTTGCTGTTTGTGGAGCCTGGGTTGTCTACAGAGACCGCATTTTTTTTTTTTTACAGTGTGTTCAGGGGACAGGCAGCTAGCGGAAAAATGTTGTAGCCTAAAAAACGGGTCATATCACTTAGAGCACCTTTAAGAACATATTTAAGAGAAAACTTAGAAAGATATTGGTGAATGAGGCCCATTGAATCCTTTTGCTCTCTCTGGCTTCTGTCTCCCCTTTGTTCATTTTGTTTCAAACAAGGAGTTTATTGGATTGATCTGATAGTCAGTGTTGTTCTGCTGAGGCCTCATCAGGACACGTACCACGCCTTCTCAAAACTAAAGGTTAAATCTAATTTCTAGTCTTGCCTTGATTTGGTGCTCTATACAGCTATGCACAAGTGGAAGGAAAATGGTAGAAATTCAATTGGACCTTTACTGTGATATGGCAAACAACCAGCCTTGTTAATAGGTCCCTTACATCTTTAAAAAGTTAATGAGGACAATGCTTGCAGTTGAAACAAGTTAACTCTGCATTTTCTTCCTTGTAGGGAAGGTGGGGGAGGAACTCCTGCATGAGGTGGCTGCTCGATATGTGGAGGGGATGAAAGACATGGACGGGAGGGCACCAGGGCAAGCAACCATTCTGGGTAAGTCTTCATTTTAAAACAAAATCACATTTATATGTAGTAATGATGGCAGAGAATTGACTTCCATTCTCTTTTGCTCTTTTGATTCTTATTTGCTCTTGTAGGAGTCTCCCGGCTGAAGCCAGGAGAGGAAGGGGGCTACAGAGTGCCTTATAATCCACGGGGTACGGGCTGTGGAGCAGCCATGAGGTCTATGTGCATTGGCCTCAGGTAATAAAAACATAATAACTTAGTCTAATCCTTATGCATTCCAGGTTGAGCCCTCCTCGGGTTTGGTTATTATTTTTAATTGTCAATTTACATGCAGTATTGCTTTACTGAGCAGGCACAGGGCAACTTAATGACTTACCAAGGGAAAAATAGAGATAAGGAAATATGTTACAAATTGATTTCGATTTGAGTGGCACTATATTGTCAATTTGTATCTCTAAATGGCACGTGTTCCAACAAATTAAGACACCTAAGTAATTTGCAAGGACAAGTTATTTATAAAGCACATTTATTTACAAGTAAACTCAATGTGCCTTACATTAAAATGCATGGGTCTGCGAAAATAGAAATGCTTTCAGTTTACTTTGTTGTTTGAATGGGGACACAGTTATGACAGCAACAAGAGCAGTACAGTAGTCCCGACTGTTTGCGTACGTAAGAATCATCCTGATATATAAATCCTCTAACTCTTAATATGTTTTGAAAGTGAGAAAGAGTTGCCCTTCTTATGTTACTGATGGGAATCTGACATTTTTGCTGACACATGATTTAAACGATCAATCAGTCAACAAAGTAGTTGCACTGAATTTTCTGTTGATTGACTAATCGATGAATCCACTTATCGTTTCAGCTCTAAGCTCATCACATTTGGTTGTGGCAAGGAATTAATCTGTTTTCAAATTATAGAAAAAAAGAAACGTTCAGGCAGGTTCTCTTCAGCTTTATTTAGAATGATGAGGCACAATAAAAAATCTAAATGAAGTTGCAAAATGCCCAGTGCACATTGGTTTGGTCACCCTAGGACACATACAGAACTTGAGATCGAACATTTAAATTTACAATTTACCACTGCTCTTATCTAAAGTAATTTATAATAAATGCAACAGTGGAATAAGTGTACATTCTTTGATCACGAAGCAAATAAATAACAGAGTTCCAGGGTGAAAAATTAGCCAGAACCAGGAAAAAAACATGACGAGGAGTCAATTTAAGCATGAAAATAAGTAATTACTGTAAACAGAATTTGTATCCAAACAGAATACTAATACAGAAAACATATTTCTCTGCTGTGTGACCTCATTAGCTTTATGGAGAAACCTTCAGCTAAATATCCTCCATAATAACTGTTGATAAAGACTTTAATACTTTGTCCCCTCCAGGTATCCAAAGCCTGACCAGCTGTTGTCGTTGGTGGCGGTTGCTGTGGAGACAGGTAGGATGACCCATCCTCATCCCACTGGTTTCCTGGGAGGCGTAGCATCAGCCCTTTTTACGGCCTATGCTGTCCAGCGCAGGCCAATCACGACTTGGGGTCTGGGCCTGATCAACGAGGCCTGTCCAATAGCGAAGAGCTTTGTTCAGGGTCGAGGCTACGCCGTGGAAGAGACAGAGAGAGACTGGAACTATTTCTGTGACATGTGGCAGAGGTACAATATGAGCTGCTGAAATTAGGCTTTGCTAGGCTGTCATGCTGTATTCAGATTCAGGTTTCCAACATCATCAACTTTCTTTTAACATATTACAGTCTCAAGGTTAATAGATGATGGCATGAGATTTGTACTAAGATGCCACTGGTCAGGTTCAGTTCAGCAGCACTGAGCTCATTTTAATTATAAAGTATTGCTCCTGATGACAATACAAAATCTGGCAAAAATTACTTTTCTGGTATAAGGATAAGTGTGTGATTTGTGGATTTAATTACCACAAACATAAACATATGTTTCACATACAGTACAGGCCAAAAGTTTGGACACACCTTCTCATTCAATGTGTTTCTTTATTTTCATGACTATTTACATTGTAGATTCTCACTGAAGGCATCAAAACTATGAATGAACACATATAGAATTATGTACTTAACAAAAAAGTGTGAAATAACTGAAAACATGTCTTATATTTTAGATTCTTCAAAGTAGCCACCCTTTGCTTTTTTGATAGCGCTGCAAACCCTTGGTGTTCTCTCAATGAGCTTCATGAGGTAGTCACCTGAAATG
The DNA here is from genome assembly GCF_010015445.1 of Perca fluviatilis. Taxonomy (NCBI): domain Eukaryota; kingdom Metazoa; phylum Chordata; class Actinopteri; order Perciformes; family Percidae; genus Perca; species Perca fluviatilis. The sequence continues at coordinate 16,474,833 of NC_053132.1, read as the reverse complement.
GTTTTCACTTCACAGGTGTGCTTTGTCAGGGTTAATTAGTGGAATTTTGTCCCTTATTAATAAAAAAGCAAAGGGTGGCTACTTTGAAGAATCTAAAATATAAGATATGTTTTCAGTTATTTCACACTTTTTTGTTAAGTACATAATTCCATATGTGTTCATTCATAGTTTTGATGCCTTCAGTGAGAATCTACAATGTAAATAGTCATGAAAATAAAAAGGAAACGCATTGAATGAGAAGGTGGGTCCAAACTTTTGGCCTGTACTGTACATACATACATACATACATACATACATACATAAATATACATAGAGTAAAAAGAATGGAGGATGTCTATGAACCTGAATGAATTCACTTTTGCAGAATCACATATCAATATTGGAGCATAGTGTGTATGTCAGAAAAATGTCTTACCTCTGTCCACAGGTACTTGGATTTGAGGGGCATATCTAGTGGGGTGGGGCCTGTGATTTGGCCCTCTCCCTATGGCCCAGCTGAGAGAGACGAAGCCTACAAAAGCTTCAGCCAGTTTGGCTGGGCGGGAGACAGCGGCCATGACGCTCCGATGATTGCGCTGGACGCCTTGCTGGGGGCGGGTTCAGACTGGGAGGAGCTGATGAGCAGAGCAGGCTTCCATGGAGGTCAGAGATTCAAACAAGAAAAGATCATTTTAGTGGTCTTATCGATAAGCTAAAATGAAGTATTGCCCTAACTTTAATCCTACCAAACCTTTAGGAAATCTCAAACATCTCCAATATAGCCTAAACCCATTGCAAGACTTACATATAAGATATTTTACATAAATAATAAAGTCTTTTGCCTAAACAGGCCTTTGCCAGCCTACCGGTTTAGCTTGATAATCACAGCACTGCAACTCATACCACCTTCATAATTTCACAACTTTTCCATTTTCCATTACATTTACTATACATTGATTTTAAGCACAACTCAACAGTATTAGTTTGTGATAACTACTTGGACCACTGTATTAATGCAACATAATTCAGAATGACGGGGTTAGAACAAAGCGCAATAAAATTAATTGGGTGACTAATCCAACGCAAGGTTTATTAAGAGTATTATCAATAATAGAAAAGGAGCTAGAAGCAATATCTTGTTCCCTATAACACACATTTGAACTATTTGTTATTAGGCTACTATTAGAGGTGTGACAAGACACCCAGCTCACGAGACGAGATGAGACACAAGTTTGGGTTCACGAGATTGAGACGAGACAAGATTTTAACACTATTTTACAGAAAACTTCAATGAAGAAATAAGACTGTAAAAATAGTCCTTTTATTAAATCGAAAGTCACAAAATGAAAACCGAGCACTGAAAGGTTTTGCCATAAACTCAAATGTCTAGCTTCTCTCCTGTGTAACTAACAGTAACACATTTACTTACTATGTAAGTACTAGAGACCCAGACTTAAGTAAAAGTAGAAGTGCTATATCAAAAAAGTGACTTGAGTAGAAGTTGAAGTGCTCTTTAAGCACCACACTTAAGTGAAAGTATTCAACATTTTTTGTACTCAAGTATTGCAAGTAGTTTATTTAAAAATCTACTACTCAAGTACTGGAAGTAAAAGTACAAGTATTGTGTTATGTAGAAAGCAGACAAAAGTTTGAATATCATATTGTTTATATTATTTCAAATGTTTAGGACACTAAACACCTAAAGGACACTCACAATTCCTTTGGCTGTAGCAGCAGTACAAGGAATGATTCGTAAAATTTTTAGGGGTCCAAGCCCGAGTCTGGAAGAACCGGCGGTAGCAAAGCTACGCCGTTCGCACAGCAGGGCTGTGGAACCCTATTGTTTTTCTAAGGATTATTATTTTCCTCCATATTGTTTTTTTTCTTCTCCGCCTATAACTCAGACTACAGCCTAATCCATACATGGTGGGGGGTTGCCATTTTCAGGACTGGTCCAAAACTCAGCAAGGACCTCAGGCGCAACAATTGACCCACTTCCACCACTAGGTGGCGCTATAGCAGAAAACCCCGCGTTTGGCCCTATAACTCCCACACCGTACATCTGACATTCAAAAACCATATATCCACGCATTCCCTGGATCCAGCTGAATCTCCTGATATAGGCCGCCTAGACTTTTATGTGTGAAAAATCGTGATTTATCAAAAACCTACTTTTTCGATCTCCTCCTAGACCGTGCAACCGATTGGCACGAAACTTGGCAGGTAGCATCTCCAGATTGACCTGACAAAAAGTTATTAAAAGAATTTTGATAGGATAAAAATTACGCGTATTAAGCACGAACAAATTTGTGTAGCTAACTATGAAAACACCAACTTTGCCATATCTCGGCCAAAATAAATGGTATCAACGCCAAACTTTAGATTATTGGTTGCCATGACCCTCTGGAGGTCCCCCACGCGTTTTACGAAAATTGGTCACTAGGCGGCGCTACAAGTACAAGACGTTTATATCTCTTGAACGGCTCATCTGATATTTACAAAATTTGATGGTTACCATCTAGGGCAGTGAACGTCAACTGGCGGCCCGCGGACACACGCAGAATAATCATGAATTCACAAAATGTAAAGAGGAAAAAATGCATTCTGTTATCATTTCAAGCATTTAGAGCAAAAACCCAGCCCCCTGTATTTGCATCTCTATTCACATGCCGGGATTCTGTACAGCAATGCCCGAGCTCCACATACACAGCTGAGCCGAGATGGGTGTGCGTTAAAACCAATGGTTAAAACACGCAGCACCTGACTGGGAACGATACAGAGAGGATTACCAACGGCCGCTGGGGCAGATGAACTCACGCTAGTCTCTTTTCTGTAAATAGGCTACAATTAAACCTTCGTGAGTAAAAAGTCACTACTTATCAATGCACTCACCTGTGTAGACCGGCATAAACATGTAGAAAGCGATATTTCAATCTGCTCAGTCCGCTCTTGTCCACCGCGCTGTTTTACGCAAACACAGCTCTACTCTGCAAATAGCGAATTTTTACAAACAAGCTAAAACAAAAGCTGTCGGTTTTTAGTCTAACTATTTATCTTATTTTGCCGGGAATCTGGAAATTTGGACAAATTCTTGTAAACCTCACTGCTGGCTGAACAAACCAAACTCTCCGCTAGAGCGGTAAATCTATGGAGGTATTATAAGACCAAAACCGATATGCACGTGAATGACGCAGTCGTTATGTTCGAGTTATTCATTCTTGATGATGATGATGCCGGTTGTAGTATTTTGCAACAGCAGCTTTCATTGCAAATGAGGCATACATGACGAGTGCATAGCCTGCTTATCAGTCATTCAGCTGGGCTTTTCCACTTTTCGCTTCAGCCTCTTTGACAGTGACATGTTTGACAACAACATTTCTTTCTGCAAGCATTTTCCACTAATCAGGACGCTGCATACTACAATAATGTTTCCATAATCACAGACTTTAACCATCACTCCTCAGTGAACTGCCTCCTAGTCTGAGATCTTTTTCTAGTTAAAGAGCCAGTTATCATTATGGAGTTTCCATGTTTTTTAGGAGTTTGCTCACACTAATACATGTATAAAAAAATATGGCATTAATTTAGTAAGAAAGTGAAAATTTCGAACAAGAATAGGCGTATTAGGTATAAATTCATTTTATTTGAAAGTCCAGCCCCCAGAGTGTCTGCTTAGAAAAATTCTGGCCCTTGAAAAAATGTAGTTGATGACCCCTGATCTAGGGCCACTCCTGAGGCCAACCCTAGAGTGGGGTACTGAGGGGTCAAAGTGGGCGTGGCCTATGGGACCCAAGTCTAGATTCACCACTTACACTAATGTGAACAACTTTAAATTTACAGGGTAGATGGACAATGGGTCATGGAACACACCTTCAAAAAATTACACATGTGGACCAATAGGTGGCGCTATAATGGTTTTTTGCCTTTATCTCCCACATTACACATTGCACATTAGACCTTACATCCACGTGTTCCTTGAATCAAGCTTAATCACATGATATAGGCCACGCCCATTTCTGCTTAACATCTTTTTTGCAATATCCAGTCCCTCCAGAAGAACGGGATTATGCGATCGCATAATTCAATGCATAATCAGCCAAAATCTGCATAATTATGTGGGGGCCGCATTTTTTCAAATACGCCGCAGGGTGTTGCAAGTTCCCGCAATTTCATCGCATAAAATAAATACTTTGCATCCCCCCGGAAAATCACACCCTGCTCACAGCCATATTAGCTAAGACTAACGTTAGTTCTAATGTTAGAGGCATAATTCATACATCGGCAAGGATTTACGAACATTTCAAAAGAAGCGCACGTATCCCAACAACAGAACAGATGAGAGACACGTATACAGTCCTTTATTTACGGTGCTATCTTGCGCTACATCGTTAATATTTATATTAATAAATAAAACGGACAGACTGCAGTGCACGACGACACAAACAGATGAATGGTGAAGGAAGATTGATTCAAAGTAGTGAGTGATACAGAATGCACTGTAAAAAAAAATATATTTTTTTCTTATTATTTGGGGGGGTTAGGAACATTTTGGGGTAGCTTCAGCACCCTTAAAATAGGCCTAACGACGTCCCTGGCAGTTATCTTATGTAAATCACACACAGCAAAATTTGCTCTTTGGGGAAAAAGAAGTTACCATTATGCCCTGTTCATACTAATCAAATGAACTGGACTTTGTGGTGAAGTGTAGTCGGATGCGAAAGCCCCCTTACTGCATTATATTCCATTATATTTTGAATTGTTACCTGCCACCAGAATGTTGTGTTTTCCTTGACATGAATAAAGACATTTTCACCATAGATTTGTGCCAGAAAATGTATCAGAATGGGAGGACCCCCAGATCCCCGCTTCATGTGTGTCCCCCCCAAAGGCCCTTTCCCCCTATGTTTTGTTTCACGCCCGCAGCTGCCTGTACACTCAATTGTTGAATTGGTGTGCGAAGAGTAATATCTGCGCATGTGAAATGGTATTATTTGCTAGTGGGAGCATGTTTTCTGCCCTCGCGAGATATGACATAAACCTGACGCCATAATAGTATAGCATGTCGAAAAATGCCCAAAAAGTCATAATGTAGTATGTTGAAAAAAATTAATAAGTCATATGTGAAAAAACTATTGTATAGTATGTCTAAAAAATAAGTCATAATATGTTGAAAAACGAAAGTCATAGTATAGAATGTCGACAAAAGTCATAGTAACGCATGATGAAACAAGTCGAAAGAAAGTCATAGTAAGTGGAAAAAACGTCATATGGTATCATGAAACCAGGTTTTATTGTATGATGGTAAGAAGTGTCTGTCTTGTGTGACTGTTATGAAGAAGTAAAAACACAACACATTGAAAAGAAACACATTTTTATTTATGTACAAGTGTTACACATTGCTAAAACAAATGCCATAAAAATTCTCAAGTCGAAAAATAGTCATAGTCTAGTATGCCGAAAAAAGTCATAGTATAGTATGTAGAAAAAAGTCATAGTTTAGCATGTCGAAAAATGTCAAAAGAGGTCATACTGACTGAAAAAAAACAGTGTATAGCATGTTGAAAAAAGTCCTAGTATATTATTTCGAAAAAGTCATAGTACAGTATGTTGAAATAAGTCATAGTATAGTCAGCGGCGGCCTTAAGCATCTGGGGGCCCGTTTCAATAACTAATATGGGGCCCTACCCACGTAAAACATAAACATAATAGAGCAGAAAAAGCAAGGATTCCTGTTGGTTTGCATCAATGGTAGGCTATATTATTTTATTACATGCACTTTCAGCTTCACAAACAGGCAGCTCAACATAGAAATAATCCAACCTTATTTGATTAAAACTATATACAATTATACAGCTTTTTACATTGGAATAAGCCTCGCCCTTTCACGGACGCCAACTTCTCAGCTTAATTGATTTGCGCAGTATATTTTCAGCTGTCTGAGCTGACTTTAAAAAAAAACCCCGCTAAAACATCCCCTCAACTTGAATTATTTAACAAAAGCAAAGAAGAAAAAGTGTCTGACTGACAATGAACCGAACTTATAAATAACGATGGCCTCCGCGTTTTTTCAGCACTGTGGACAGCTCACCGGGCGGCGGAGGACGTATATTTCACCTGAGCCGTTTTTAGAAATCTACCCTTCTGTGTTTGAGTGCTGAGAATGCCCTGATAAGTTCATCTTTGTCCAGCGATTTTGTCACCTCGTGCTCAATGGAAATCTGAGCGAGAGCTGACAGCCGCTCCTGGAGCATTGTTGACCTCAGGTGTGTTTTTATTAGCTTCAAGCGAGAGAAACTCCTCTCTCCGCTCGCTACAGTCACAGGCACTGTCATCATGAGTCGGAGAGCAATGCCGAGGTTTGGATACAGTTCAACTAAACTGTTTCTGTAGATGTAGCTCAGAATCTGCAGGCCAGTGGTTTCTTTTGCTGGCACGGCAGTGACAGCAGCCGAGATCTCGCGCACAAGGTCCTCAGCATCCACATCGCCGAGAGTTTTTTCAATATTTGCGCAGCTTTCTTTGAGGGTGTAACTTTCGACGGCCCTTTTCATTTCCTCTCTTCTGTAAATGAACCCAAACAGACCATGAAATGTCTCCATCAACTTGAAGCGCTCACTAGTGCCTGTGATGGCAGAGTTCACTAGTGGGAGGAAAACATCTCTCCTGAACTTTTCCTCGGGTGTCACTGTCAAGGAAGGATCCGGATTTTGGGGGGAATCGTAACGGGCGCGTTTGGGTTTTCGCCCCGTGTAGTGGGGAAGACCATTGGCATCTCCATCTCTTCCGCGATGTCTCTAGCATCTGTCTGGGCGGATGAAAGGCCGTTCTCTCTGTATTCCTTTAGGAATTTAAGAACATATCCCACCTCTTACTGTAGCACATCAATCCCAACTTGTGGGCTCTGGAGCAGCTTGCTGACACGATTGACCTCATGTAGAATGTTGTGCCAGATGATGACAGTAAGCAGGAATTTCCAGCTCGTTATCTCCTGTTCAAGGCCTCTGGCAGCAGACGCAGTCTCACTGTCACCTGATAATAACAATAATGTTGTTTTTTTTAATTTCAACAATTTAAAGACGCTTTACAATTCCTGGCGCCGCTGTCCATTGTACTGAAACAGCTCAATATAATCCTAGCACCGGCTCTGGTTTAAGTTCGTAAATAGGTTAAACACCATAATAAGTAGCCAAAATCATACAAGACTGTCTATCACAAAGCAAAATAACACACACTCAACTCGTACATACCTTTTTTTTGTTGCATGATCGACCAGTGAGAGAAGAGCTCGCTGACAGCAGGAAGCTGATAAGCGCACATTACTCCACACTTTCCACGCGGCATTCCCATCGCGTGTTGGATATGGCCTTTAGGTTCATCTGTGGTACGTTTGTCTTGAAAATCTCCCATCTCTGTGTGGAGGAGCTGAAAAATGGTGTACAGATGTTGCAGCACCCCAAAGAAGCTCACAGACTCCACTGTTGACTTCGCAGCATCTACAATGACGAGGTTTAGACTGTGGCTGGCACATGGCATGAACAGTGCTTTTTTGTTGATATCAAGAACCCTTTTCTGCACACCGCTATTTTTCCCCCGCATGTTGCTACCGTTATCATACGCCTGTCCCCTGCATTTTTCGACATCCAGGCCTAACTTCTCCAAATGCTTCAAGAATACATCTGTTAGCCCTGCGCCTTATGTGTCAAGCACTGGTAGGAAACCGACAAAATGCTCTCCAACAGTAGCCCCGGCACCGATTTGGCACTTGACAAAGCGCAGTGTCACAGAGAGCTGCTCTATGTGTGCAGCGTCCAGGGTGCAGTCCATTATCACAGAGTAGTAATGGGATTGTTTTACTCCTTGTATAATGGCTTCCACTGTCTTGTCTCCAATAAGAGTGATCAGCTCATTTTGTATAGTTTTCCCCAGATAATGGTCAGCAATCTCTTTTGTCTCCGCTCGTCTGACATGCTCGCTCATCACTGGGTCAAACTCTGCAAGCAGCTCCACCACACCTAGAAAGTTTCCATTGTTTCATGTATGTTGGAATTGTGGCCACGGAAAGCAAGGTTTCGTTCTGCAAGGTGACAGACTATGGCAATTAACCTTTTCATGATGTCGTTCCACTGTCTTTTTTTCAACATTTGCATTTCTTGATAGGTATTGCAGGTAGTTCAATGCGTTTTTCCGCTTCTCCAGCTCGGCCAGCTGTCCATATTGGCACGGTGTGTATTCGATTTTTCATGATCCTGGAGTGTGAGAGTGAGTCGTTCCCACATTCTGAAGCCTCTGTGAGTGAGACTACTCGTCCGCTTGCCAAATAAGGTACAGCAGAAACAGAAGACTGAATCGGATGATTTTGAGTACACTAACCATGACCTGCGTATCTTTTCTCCATTTTTCATCTTCATGAAATATCTGTCCTTGGTAAAACGGCGGTGTGATTGGCTTTGTGTGAAGTTGAACTCCTCTATCTGAACGGGACCGCTCCTAACAATATCAATTTGTTGGTCATCGGCAATATGCTCCGGCCAGCACCCCGGGTCTGTCTCTGTAAACGGGGCTTTCTCCCTGGCATCTCCCTCACCTTGATCGTCATATTCTTGTTCTAATAACAATGTTTGGTCATCATTATTGCCATCAGTTTCAGTTGAAGACGGATAATCTGGGTTCGGCCGCTGCTGTCGCCGGTAGGGTTACAGATGCTGGACCAAAGAAAGAGGTCACTTTTGGTAGATTGAATAAAGCTTTTCTTTTGTTGTCCGATATCTTTCGTTTATCAGCACCACTGGCATATGTATGTTTCATTTCCTCTTAAAATTCTTTTCTTCAAAATAACATTTTAACCTAACGGCAAAAAGGCAAAGATATAAACAAATAAACTACCGGTATTATACTTCAGATCGCTTCAGCCGTTCGCGGGGGCGGTAAACGTCGCCATGGTAACCGCGAGTTCGACCAATCAGAGACGTCAGTGTTTTGCTAAGAATTGTGGGTAATGTAGTATTTCTCCAGAAGATCGCAAATAACAAGGTTGATTTCATACCTTGTGGCTTTTATAGGAGCAGAAACTTTCCTTTCACAACCTCGTAGCTCGTGGTCAATCTACCTTGGATGGTTTAGACATTATGGCTGAAAATCAATATCCTACGGAGAAAATGAATGTGATTTTGCTGGTCTGCTGGGGCCCCCTTGGAGGGCGGGGCCTGTTTCAATTGAAATGGGTGAAACATAGGTAAGGCCGCGTCGGAGTATAGTATGTCGTTGAGAGAAAATTCCGCACACTGACCATTACGCAAGCAATAATTTATTTAGAAAAATACAACGTTTCGGTCCCAGACCTTTATCAGGTCATAGTATAGTATGTCAAAAAAAAATCATAGTATAGCATGTTGAAAAAAAGTCTAAAAAATCATAGTATAGTATGTCGAAAAAAAGTTGAAAGTATAGCATGTTGAGAAAGTCGGAAAAAAAAGTCATAGTATAGTATGTTGAAAAAAGTCATAGTATAGTATGCCGAAAAAAGTCATAGTATGGTATGTAGAAAAAAGTCATAGTTTAGCATGTCGAAAAATGTCAAGAGGTCATTCTGACTGAAAAAAAAGTGTATAGCATGTTGAAAAAAGTCCTAGTATATTATTTCGAAAAAGTCATAGTACAGTATGTTGAAAAAAGTCATAGTATAGTATGTCGTTGAGAGAAAATGCCGCACACTGACCATTACGCAAGCAATAATTTATTTAGAAAAATACAACGTTTCGGTCCCAGACCTTCATCAGGTCATAGTATAGTATGTCGAAAAAAATCATAGTATAGCATGTTGAAAAAAGTCATAGTATAGTATGTCGAAAAAAATCATAGTATAGCATGTTGAAAAAAGTCGAAAAAAAGTCATAGTATAGCATGTCAAAAAAGTCATAGAATAGTATGTCGAAAAAAGTCACAGTATAGCATGTTGAAAAAAGTCGAAAAAATTTCATAGTATAGTATGTCAAAAAAATGTATTGTATTGTATGTCGAAAGAAGTCATAGAATTGTATGTCGAAAGAAGTCATAGTATAGAATGTCGACAAAAGTCATAGTACAGTATGTTGAAAAAAAATCATAGTAAAGCATGATGAAACAAGTCGAAAAAAAGTCAGTATGTGGACAAAACGTCATATGGTATCATGAAACCAGGTTTTATTGTATGATGGTAAGAAGTGTCTGTCTTGTGTGACTGTTAGAAGTAAAAACACAACACATTGAAAAGGAACACATTTTTATTTATGTACAAGTTTTACACATTATTGCTAAAACAAATGTCTAAAAAAGTCATAGTATAGTATGTCGAAAAAATTCAAAAATCTCATATTATAGTATGTAAAAAAAAATAAAAAATTAAGAAACTAGTCATACTTTAGCATGTCTAAAAAAGTAATTGTATAGCATGTCAAAAAAAATCAGAAAAAGTCATAGTTTAGCACAGTGTTTCTCAAATGGGTACTTTGGAGTACTGCAGGGGGTACGTGATCTTTTTGCAAAATGCTAATTTAAAAATATGTCATGCATAATTCCTAAAAAAATTATACTATAATAATGAATGAATTAAGTGATGGATTCTGAACATTTTAAATGTAGCATTTAAATGTTTTTTAGTTGTTGGTTGTTTAGTAAATCTATCACTGCCGACACTGTATTGTTCCTCTTTATGTTTTGCGCTGGTCAGGGGGTACTTGGCTTAAAAACACAATTCAAAGGGTCTACATAATTGAAAAAAGTTTGAGAACCCCTGGTTTAGCATGTCGAAAAAAGTCATAGTATAGTATGTCGAAAAATGTCAAAGAATTCAAACAATTCATAGTATAGTACGTCTTATTACGTTGTATAGTATGTCGAAAGAAGTCATTTACTATGTCGAAAAAGTCTAACAAATCATAGTATGTCGAAAAAGTCATAAGTACAGTATGTCGAAAAAGTCATAGTATGTCAAAAAAGTCACAGTATAGCATGTCGAAAATAGTCATACTAAAGCATGTTGAAACAAGTCGAAAAAAAGTCAGTGTGTTGAAAAAAACGTCATATGGTATCATGAAACCAGGTTTTATTGTATGATGGTAAGAAGTGTCTGTCTTGTGTGACTGTTATAAAGAAGTAAAAACACAACACATTGAAAAGAAACATTTTTATTTATGTACAAGTGTTACACATTATTGCTAAAACAAATGTCATAAAAATTCTCAAGTTGAAAAAATCATAGTATAGTACAGTACAGGCCAAAAGTTTGGACACACCTTCTCATTCAATGCGTTTTCTTTATTTTCATGACTATTTACATTGTAGATTCTCACTGAAGGCATCAAAACTATGAATGAAATTGCGAAAACTTTGAATGTTTCCCAAAGTGCAGTCGCAAAAACCATCAAGCGCTACATCTCTAGAACAACTGTTAAGCGGAGACTGCTCGAATCAGGCCTTCATGGTCAAGTAGCTGCTAGGAAACCACTGCTAAGGAGAGGCAACAAGCAGAAGAGATTTGTTTGGGCCAAGAAACACAAGGAATGGTACATTAGACCAGTGGAAATCTATGCTTTGGTATGATGAGTCCAAATTTGAGATCTTTGGTTCAAACCGATGCAGAAAAGGTGAACGGATGGATTCTACATGCCTGGTTCCCACCGTGAAGCATGGAGGAGGAGGTGTGATGGTGTGGGGGTGCTTTGCTGGTGACACTGTTGGGGATTTATTCAAAATTGAAGGCACACTGAACCAGCATGGCTACCACAGCATCCTGCAGCGACATGCCATCCCATCCGGTTCGCGTTTAGTTGGACCATCATTTATTTATGTATGTCATAGTATAGTATGTTGAAAAAAGTCACAGTATAGTATGTCGAAAGAAGTCATAGTATAGTATGTCGAAAAATTTCATAGTATAGCATGTTGAAAAAAGTAAAAAAAAAAGTCATACTGACTGAAAAGTCAAAAAAGTCATAGTATAGCATGTCAAAAAAGTCATAGTATGTCGAAAAAAGTCCCAATAAAGCATGTCGAAAAAAGTCTCAGTATAGCATGTTGAAAATAAAGTCATAGTATAGTATGTTGAAAAATGTCACAGTATAGTATGTCAAAAGAAGTCAAAAAAAGTAATAGTATAGTATGTCGAAAAAAGTCATAGTATGCCAAAAAGTCATAGTATAGTATGTTGAAAAATGTCACAGTATAGTATGTCAAAAGAAGTCAAAAAAAGTCATAGTATAGTATGTCGAAAAAAGTCATAGTATGCCAAAAAGTCATAGTATAGTATGCCAAAAAAGTCATAGTATAGTATGTCAAAAAAAGTAATACTATAGTATGTCGAAAAAAGTCATAGTTTAGCATGTCGAAGTCATATTATAGTATGTCAAAAAAGCTCATACTGCCTGAAAAGTCATAAAAGTCATAATGTATAGCATGTTGAACAAAGTCATAAGTATAGTATGTCGAAAAAGTCACAATAAAGCATGTCGAAAAAAAGTCAGAGTATAGTATGTCCAAAAAATTCAAAATATTCATAGTATAGTATGTCCAAAAAAAGTCATAGTTTAGCATGTCGAAAAAGTCAAAAAAGGTCATACTGACTGAAAAAAAACAGTGTATAGCATGTTGAAGAAAGTCCTTTTTGAAAAAGTCCATTTTGAAAAATGTCAAGTCATAGTATAGCATGTTGAAAAAAGTCAAAAAAAGTCATACTGACTGAAAAGTCAAAAAAGTCATAGTATAGCATGTCAAAAAAAGTCATAGTATGTCAAAAAAAGTCATAGTATAGTATGTCAAAAAAAGTCATAGTATATAGTATGCCGAAAAAAAGTCAGTTTAGCATGTCAAAAAAAGTAATACTATAGTATGTCGAAAAAAGTCAGTATAGTATGTCGAAAAAAGTCATAGTATAATATGCCAAAAAAAGTCATAGTATAGTATGTCAAAAAAAAATCATAGTATAGCATGTTGAAAAAAGTCGAAAAAAAGTCATAGTATAATATGCCAAAAAAAGTCATAGTATAGTATGTCAAAAAGTCATAGTATAGTATGTCAAAAAAAGTAATACTATAGTATGTCGAAAAAAGTCAGTATAGTATGTCGAAAAAAGTCATAGTATAATATGCCAAAAAAAGTCATAGTATAGTATGTAAAAAAAAAAAATCATGGTATAGCATGTTGAAAAAAGTCGAAAAAATGTCATAGTATAATATGCCAAAAAAAGTCATAGTTTAGCATGTCCAAAAAAGTCATATTATAGTACACTCTTGCACAAATTCTTAAGACCGGGGGAAACATTGCAAGTTTTCCGCATTTCGCGCTAGTGGATCATAACCGGGTTGTAAGTATTGCTTCAAAATGCCAAAAGAAGAAACAGGAGCAAGAGACAAAAAATAGAGAGTAGGCAATTTATTGAAAACTGCATTTAAACTTAAACAGGCTGTTCATCTGCTGATCAAAAGTTTAAGACCATAGGCATAAAAAGGTAAAATCTGCACAAAAATATGGCGTTCGTGTCCTTGTTCTTCAGGCAGTCACACTGTTATGATCTCCTGATGGCAAAGGCAAAAAGGCTTTCTCTCTTTGAACGTGGCAGGATTGTTGAGCTGCACAAGCAAGGCCTCTCGCAACGCGCCATCGCTGCCAAGGTTGGACGCAGTAAGACAGTCATTTTACATTTCTTAAAAGATCCTGAGAGTTATGGGACAAAAAAGTGAAGCGGTAGACCCAAAAAAATGTCACCTGCACTGAGGCCACAAGGATCCGACTGGTTGTCCGTGAAGACACAGGTCGATCCTCGACCCAAATTAAGGCCCTTACTGGTGCTGACTGTAGCCCAATAACCATAAGACGTCATCTGCGAGAGAAGGGCTTCAGGAACAAAAAACGTCTTCAAAGGCCACGTCTCCTCCAATGCCACAAACTTGCCCGTTTGGAATTTGCAAGGGAGCACCAAACATGGGACATTGAAAAATGGAAAAAAGTTTTATTCTCTGACAAGAAAATAATTTAACCTGGACGGTCCTGATGGCTTTCAACGTTACTGGCATGAGAAGGAGATCCCACCGGAGATGTTTTCTATGCAGCACAGTGGAGGAGGCTCCATCATGATTTGGGGTGATTTTTCCTTCAATGGGAAAATGGAGCTTCAGGTTGTCCAGGGGCGTCAAACGGCGACTGGCTATGTGGACATGTTGCAGCGGGCATCCCTCTTGACTGAGGGCCCCCGTCTGTGCGGTAATGACTGGGTCTTTCAACAGGACAATGCTGCAATTCACACCGCATATAACATGTCAAAAAAAGTCTGCCGTAAGTCTCCATTGTATGTCGAAAAAGTAAAAAAAAAGTCATAGTATATAGCATGTCGAAAAAATTCTAAAATCTCATAGTAAAAAAAAGTTGGAAAAAGTCAGTTTAGTATGTAAAAAATAATCATAGTATAACATGTCGAAAAAAAATGATTAAAAAAAAAAGTCATAGTACACCACTATTTTATATTAACGGACGTCCATTCAAGCCATTGTCAAATTTTTTTTTTTTTTAAGTTTTTTAATCCTCCGTGTCCTCCTTGGCTACAAGAAACTGCATGGAGGAGGGGTGGGGGTGGTGCGCGATCACCGAAGGCTTGTATCATGTGGATGCAACGACAGTGTTGTCATTACTTAGAATTCCTCATGGGGGGGAGACAAACTATGCTCTATAGCTTTAAAAAGGTTATAGTATAGTATAAGTCCTAGTATATATTACATCATAAAAATATTTATAGTTGTTGTAGGTTACACATTATTGCTAAAAAAAAAAAAAAGGTATGTCATAAAGTCATAGTATGTCGAAATAAGTCATAGAAAAATGTTATAGAAGCCATAATAGTACATATTGGCATTACCAATTTAGATTTCCTGTTTATTTTCCTAATATAATGTAATAATGTTTGATAAACATCTTTATGTGAAATTCTCCATTTCCTTTTCTTCCTGCCCAGGCGACAGTGACAGCACAGCAGTAATTGCCGGCTGCTGCTGGGGTCTCCTTTACGGCACCCAGGGGGTCCCTGAATGCAACTACTCCGACCTTGAGTACCGGCACCGACTGAAGCGCAGCGGCGAGCAGCTCTACGCCCTGTCACACTGAGAAAGCCGCCACCGCCTACTGCACTAACTGAGTGTGTCCCAACATTTTGCACTGAGGGGAAACTAGGCCAAACATTGACGTAGAGCTAGCTGGCACACTTGGTAGTACATCAATTTATTGGGCTGTTACTGAGCCACAAAGTGTGGTGTCATACTTGCCTGAAGGGAAAGCAGAGTGCCCCACTAACCCAAACAGTCACTTCTGCCACAAGGACCATGTGCCTCATGAGGCTGGTGTATAAAGAGGGTTCCCCCTAGTGACCATTTTAAATTAACATGCAAAATTGCACCACTGAGTGGAACGAATCCAAGCTAATGTGTAGAGAATACAAAAAGTCCCCTAGGAGGTAATTACTTTGTTTTGTCAGCCTGACATAATAGCAAATGCTTATCAAGCTTCAAATTAAATGTGCTCTTGTTATTGTCTAATAAATAATAAAGTCTGTCTCATTATAGTTGTTACTTCATGCAATGCAGAGCAAAACTGTAACTGTAATAGTCAAACAGCACAATTAATGATGCAATAAATTAAACAAAGCTTAGAAGTTGAGTTGAAAACTTTATTTTTTGGTCATTGTTGTTTTAATATTTTTTTTGTCTTGTCTTTTTTATTAATTATAATTTTCCTACAGGAGAGAAGAAGCAAAGGGATGGTTTTAACTAATGGATTGAGTTAAAAAAAAGGAAAATGATTTGCTAAAAATCCCCTCTTAAAATCTGTCCTTTCATGCTGTATTCACAAGAATCCCCCGACAGTCTGTTTCCCCATTTGTGTCATGGTACTTACAAAACCCCACGAGGCTAAAAAAATACACTGCTGGAAGATAAAGTGTCTGCTGCTGTGTTTCGTCCGTGTTTATTTCCTCTCCGACTGCCCAGCAAGGTGCCTTATGTCTCTGAAATGGGAAAAAGTTGGACAGAAGAGCAGGATGGCAGCCGGGGTTTGGTGCCGCTGCGGTCGTCTGCCACCTTCATCATTAGCATTAAAAATGTCCTCGTCTGGGGCTGACAACGAGGTTTGTACACATGAGGACCGTTACAGCAATAGAATAATATGCTGTGAGACTTAATGTCCTCTTCTCTCCTCTGTACAGTCCTGTCAGTTTGTTTATGAGTCGCATTCAGTCTGGGCCTCACATCCAGCAGGCAGTGTGGATGTTGGGGCTCATTCCTAAGAACAGTTTGGGAAGTGGGGAGGAGGGCAGATGAGGTTTAGTTTCCAGGCTGATGGAAGGGAGCAGGGTGTGTTTGTACCTGCATTGCTGTGGGAGGCAAACAGAAAACAACTATAAATGCTACACTTTACCACAAATGGAGAATCAAAGGATAGATTTTACTCGGCATTATGTGTACTTGTACCTTGTGGATGTCCTATGTAAAAGTGTTGGTGTGCTCCTTGCTGTGGTCCATGCTGGGGGTGCTGGGGCACTGAGCCGGGGCCCTGCTGAGGAGGCGGCTGCAACATCACTAACTGGGGCTGACCGTGGCTCCCCGAGTGGTGGGGACCCGACATGGCTCCCTGTACATGGGCCTGCGGGGTCAGGAGATTGACAAACCAAGTTTAGGTGCAAAATTGTTTTTTTCTCATTTGCAGTGATGCACGAAAAGGAACAGTAACCATGCAGCAGGAAAAGTAGCAGCACCGTGAACCCATACCTGTGCTATCTGTCCCAGGGGATATGTTTGTGGGATGCCCTGGTGGCTGTGGATGCTGTAGCCCTGAATGGGGTAAGATCCTTGTGGAGACGTGTGGCCTGGTGGCATGTTAGGTGGGGTGGGTGCTGAGAGGGGACCTGAGTGGTACAAGGACTGGGGCTGTGGGCCTGACTGGGCGTTCTGAAAAGAGAGATTACAACGTTGAAAAGGTTAAAAGAGCCAATTAATGAATCACAATAACAGTGAGCCAGAGGCTGGGTTCTCTTAAAAATGTGGCCCATAAAAGGACCTGAAGACCAGGTAAACAGGCACCTCCTCCCCAAATGAGAGAAAGTTGTAGTGGGCTTTTGCACTTCTCTTGACCTCATTAAGGCTACATTTCAGTAGTCTAGTATCATTAAGGTGGAGGCTTTTTTTTTTTTTAAATGGGCTAGGCTTGTCTACCTCTTATGTATAAATCCAGACATTGGAGGATCCCGCCACTAAATTGGGACACAGCAAATATGTTTCAGTATATTTTGGAAAATCCAAGCAGTTGTGTTTCTCACCTGTCCAGGGCTAGGCGCACCATGCTGGGGAGGGGGCTGGTTGCCTGTTGGAGTACTGGAGGGCTGCGGCTGATGAACTGCACCCGAGTGGTGGGAGAAGGACTGTTGCGCTACACAGGAAAAAGAACTAATTAGTTTAAAGAAAGCTTTACATCATTATTTTACTGTGAATATATTGTGAGACTATTTGATGAAAGTATGAGATTTACTGATAGTGATTAGCTTATTATCAAACACAGAAACTTTGAAAGTTTTTGGAGCATTATCAACAATGGACTGCATACCCCTTGTATAGAGATATTGTGTGTTTTACGTCAATCACTTTGCAGGTCTGGATCCACTCACCGTAGATGCCCTGCTGTGGTCCCTGAGGTCCGTCTCCCTGTGCAGAGAACTGGGGGCCTCCTGGGGGTCCCAAGGCTTGTGGGTGTGGGCCCCCACCTTGACCTATCATCCTGGCTCCACCTTGCAGCATGGAGTACATAGGCTGAAGAGGGGGAGAAAAGAGAGGAACAAATAAGCAGATTTTAAATGCTATAGGCAAGATAAACCTGGAATGTTAAGTGGTTGTTATTAACCTCTGTTGAATAACAAGCTCTCAGAACCACTCATGTTTATTTTAGTGCTACTGCAAACAGTCTGACCATTTAAAGCCTGATTTAAAAAAAGGGGTTAGAGGATAGACGTCCTACCTGTCCAGGGTAGGGTGACATGGCCTGGATGACTTGCTGCTGGCCGTACTGCTGTGGGTTGTACTGAAGGTAGGACTGAGGGTAGGGGGATGCTACCAGCGGGGCCCCAGCTGCTGACGCTGCAGCTTGCAGCATGGGCGGTGCTGAGGTACCATGGTCAGAGCGCTGACCCACTACGGAGCCTGGTGGAGGCAAAGAATCATCAAGACGACAGAAAAACACACAAAGACACAAGAGGCTGTTTTTAAATTGTTATTTTGTTAAAGGGGTGGTTCAGAATTTTGGACATAGGACTTAATTTCCACGTTAGCCAGTGTGTTATTTATCAGTGGAGACCGTTTTCAGCACTTTTCATCCAGTCCTTCCAGTTGCAGAGTTTGCTGGTGCTAGGCTAGCGCAAATCAACAGTATCTGCTAGCCTGCCATTAAAAGCAGTCTTACACACTCCACAGTACACCTGAGGCAAATAAGTTATAACACCAGACTATCGATGTAAATGTCTGTTGATAAAATAATGTAAGAAATAAAACTACCCTTGCATCTCAATGATCGCATTACATTTTGAGGGACTAGTTTCTCAGCAGCGGCAGAATTTTACTTAGCTCCGGTTAGTAGTACTGCGCAGAAGTAAACAGAGAAGCGTACTCCAGTCGGGAAACCTAGTAGTAGCCTAGTACAGTGGTATTGAAGCATTGGATTGGAAACTAAGGACTAGGCAACATGGTGATTCAGTGTGCATTTAGAAATTGTAAATAGAAATCAAAGAGATAGGCACCACAAATTTCCATTGCGAGATCCACAAAGGAACCAACTGTGGCTTCTTGCTGCTGGCTTGGACATCAAGACACTGACCGAGACTCTACTCAAGTGGAAAATGTGTAGTGATCATTTTAGACCAGACGACTTTGAAAACCCCCGCAATCTAAAGGAGCACAAGTCACTGACAACGAATGCGGTTCCATTTGCATACCTGCAAACTCAGAAGGGCTGAAAAAGGTGACACATCACCCCCCCCCCACCGAACCACCCCTTTAAGCAGATGTTACTGCACTGTTGTGTTGCAGGTTACAGCTATATGGCTTTGACAAGAGCTGAGAGGACATTCATTTGAGAAGCAATTTGCCAAAATTAAAACTACAAATTAAAACCACAGACATACAGCACTGGAGAGAAATGCACTGATTTTACCTTTGGTCCTGGGGTATTTTCCTTGGCTGACTGTAGACATGGTGTACTGGTACATTGGCGGGGGCTGAAAGACAGGAATGATTAAGAGGTCAACTCAAGAAAGACTGTTGCTGCATTGTGAGGAATACATTTAAAGCTGAAACAATTAGTCAATTAAAAGAAAAGAAATTGACAATAATTTTCAAAATTATTGTCAATTTATTTTCAACTTCTCCAATGTTACCATTTTCTTTTGGTATTCTATGACAGTAAAAGCAAAGTCTTTGGATTTTAAACTGTTCAACAGACAAAACAAGACATTTGAATATGGCACCATAGGCTCTGGTGGACTTTTTATAGATTTATTGAGCAAGTTATCAGCATAATATAATATTATTATAATATGAACTGATCATGTAAATAAGTGTTAGTCAGATCCCTAAATAAATTTAATAAAAAACTGGACGCTTTCTCATCAGAAATTTGAATTATACTCCTATGTGGCTGGTCAGACCAGCGGTTGTGCTACACTTGTTTTTCGTTTCCATATCTTAAAATGACACTGGTAGTAAATATGCAAATACGTTTATGTAAATAAGTTTATTTGCTCATGTACCTGCACAGGATGGATCTGTGATACATAGGAGAGGTAGGGGGTGTTGTACAGCGGCCCCTGTCCACCTGGGTGCTGAAGGACCACGGGGCTTGGAGGAGTTGGCCGAGGTGGGGTGGGCGCAGTGTTAGGCTTCGTCTGTACGACAACACAACCAGAGGAAAATAAAACCTGCATGTCGCTAAGTTAATCACAGTGGTTTCAACACATTTTATTATTCAATATAGGAACATTTTCTACATGTATTACAATAAGTGAAATAACAAACCGTGCCAACGGGTCTTTGGCTATTATATATCTGCTGCAATAAGTATTTGCACTAACCAACATTTTAATTTTTCATCATTTTTTGTACTTTTGTACAAAAAATAGATCTCTACACCTCTACATTCCCTGATTACTAGTGCCATCTAAATACTATTCTAGCATTTTTCACATGTCAAGGATGTAGCAGGAATAAATTGGCTTACCATAGGCATTTGAGGTTTGATAGGGTTGAACTCTTTAGCGTTGGGGTTTAAGGTTGATTTCTTTACTTGGCTAGAAGATAAAAAAAAAGAAAGTGTTTACAAATGACAATCATGATGCCATAAGTAAGCTAACTTGAATGGTTTACGATGAGAAATCTATTTTTTAAACTCACTCTGCCACGCCCTCTGTCCGCTCCGTTGACTCAGACCTGGCATCGTCACTTCCCGGGGTCCTGGCTGGCTGCGGGGTGGCTGGTGAATGCCTGTCTGAAACGGGTGCTGTTGTGGTGCTTGTTGTGGCACCAGGTGTAGTTGTGGTGTCCTTGGTGGCGTCCTTAGCAGGGGCTGGTGAAGGCTGAGGTTGGGGGTGGGAAGGACTGGGAGCTGGAGCCTGAGCTTTGGGCTCTGATGCAGGGTGAGTGTCTGATGGCGAGGTTTTGGCTGCACCAGCGACCTCACTGACGGCAGGTGGGGTTGCTGCTGCTGGGGAGTTGGAAGAGCTAGAGCTGCCTCCACTCGGCTGAAGCTGCAAGAAGAGTGGAAGATGAGGATTGAGTCATTAGGAGATGGCAAACAGATACATGTAGTCTAATGGCACATTCATTGAAGTCATAATTATACCTTTTGATCTAAATTAATAAAATAATAAATTATTTTACTGTAATGTTAAGTTACCAAATCTAAGGAGCCGCCAATAAACACTAGGCAAATGTCCTTGAGAAGCAGAGAACATGTCCAATAAAACGGGCAAGACATGAGAAACATGTCTTAACTTCACAGCTTCCACCAGGGTGACAGAAAAAAAAAAAAATCTTACTACAGTAATTAGTCACACACTGCAAATTAAATAACCCCATTATAGAAACCAGTCCCAAATGTACAACTAATTTTTTACACTAAGAAGTGTTGCATACAGAGTGAGTATCCTTCAATATCATGTGAAACATGGTAATGGTCACAACCAAGTGAATAAAACATGAGTTATTTTTTGAAGAAATTGTCTAACATCAGTGATGTCCCAGGTCAAAGCCTCTTGATTGGTCACAGATTGTCTAATTTCACGCTTCATGGAAAAGGGAACTGAACTCTTACTCTGAATTCATCTCTAAATTTCCGCAGCTCTGACTCAATCTGCAACCTTTGCTGAACCGAGGGAACTGGTGGAGGAGAGGGAAAAAAAACGTTAATGAAAATCAAAACATTTGGAAACTGCAAACTCAGGGCATGTTGTCAAAAACATACAAGGCATGTAACTATGCATAAGTGTATATCCTCTGATTTATGTGTCCAGCTGAGACACAAGCGACACAAGCTGAGACACAAGACTTTCCAGTGTTTGACTGGTACCAATTTGAAGTCATATACACACACCTTTACTACTCTTGCTGTCCTCTGTGCAGCTGGGGCTCTCTGCTGAGCGTTCTTTTGCAGCTGCGCCAAGGATCTCATTCACTGTAAAGACGAGACACATGGTAAACTAATTAGTTGCAGTGCTTCATTAGATTCCACCTTCAATACCGGTCGCTTACTGCTACGAGGTGACGGTCTCATTGAGGCAGATACAACTCATGTAATTATAGAAAAATGGTTTTGACTTTGATTTCAAACTCTAAACTATCAAACAAAAACAGAAGTCAGACAGCACCATCGACAGGGAAGAGAGGGGCGGGGCCAGACGTCTTCTGGGCAGGCAGGGAGACAGACGATGTGTCCAAATAAGGCGTGTCCTGGGAAGAACCTGATTTAGGAGAGCGAGTAGCTGCAAGGACAGGACAGGGGAAATTGAAGTTTTAGGCAATATCAATCAATAATATACAAGAGGATTTTTGTAACAGCGATTGACCGAATGTACCTGTAGACTGAGTGTGTGAGTTTAAAGTACGGACAGTTCTGCTCGACTGTGGAGGTCTTTGGTTCTTGGGAGATGTTCCGATAGAGACTGAAAGCCACACAAAAAAAAAATCTCCTTACAGTTTTTCAAAATTCATACCGCCTTATCAACATGCAAAGATGTTCAAACACAAGTTCAAACACTTACCTCCATTAACAGGCCTGCCAGTATCAGACAGTGAGTGTGGGAGTGAATGGGAATGAGGGACTGTGTGTCCATGTGGAGCAGGGGGGCTGACTGGGGATGGGGCAGCAGAAGCAGAGGCTGGCATGGGTGCTGGTCCCCCTGGAGATGCAGGCGTGTACGGGCTCGCAGGGCCAGAGTTCGGCCCTGGGCTTGGGCTTCCCTGGGGGTGGTGGGAAGTGTAGGCCCCGCCTCTGCCCGACAGAGGGCTGTTTCTTTCTGAGGGCGAGACCCCAGACTGGGGACCAGTGACAGAGGGCAGTGGGGGTCTGGGGGAGGCGGAGGATGGAGGGTTGGAGCGATAAACTCCACTTAGACGGTTGTGGGGTGCAGGTCCCCCAGGACCTCTCTCAGCTCGCTCCCGGTTCATCTCTCTCTGACGTTGAGGTAATGGAATGTACTTGCCCTCCCTGAAAGAGAAAGATAATATGGCAACATATAGGTTATACAAGAAATACTACACTATCAAAACTGTGGGAGTTGTTATCTATAATCTACAATACAACAAAACGCTATTTTTCAACATGCCCAACAAACGAGCAGCCCCTCTCACCTTGTGCTGGCTCCAGGGCTGTCTCGGCCCCTTTCGCGCTCTCTGTCACGGGGGCTCTCACGGCCCCTCTCACGATCGTTGCCATCCCGCACCACAGCACTGTATTTGTCCTCCTCGCTTTTGCCCTCATCATTTTCCAGGCCCACACGATGGCGATACTGGGGGCTGGACTCAATCTCGCTGGCCAGGCGAGCGGCGCGTGCCTCCCTCTGCCGATACATCTCAGAGTTGCCCTTCTCCAGAGGCACACTGGTCAGCGGGAGAAAGATGGGACAAAGAAATAAAATGAGAGTACAGAAACCTTTAAAACTGTTGATGAAGCTAAAACTTAGTTTGTGTCAAATGTGTAAATCATAGTGTCTTAATTATTGAGATTGTGGTAATAATGATGATCTTATGTCCCCAACAAGATTTTTTTCCATCTAGTGAGCTGGTAAAGACTAAGCGTCTTACCAAAGGACACTTCCTTGTGAAGGTTGACTTTCATCTATACATCAAGCTTGACTATTATCAAATTACATGCAAGTAAGACATGGTATAGTGCATGTTAAGAAAAAGAACTCAAATGAAACTTTAGGTTAATCTTGATGAATAAGTAAGATAAGAAAGACATATATATGCAAAGTCTAACTGCTTAAATTTGGGCGTTTTCACACATGAAAGTCCGAACCTAGGTCCCGACCAAGGTTCACGTTTTTGTTACATTGTATACATTTGATCCGGTAAGTTTTGGTTTCACACTGCAGTTATGCAAGCGCACTAAAGATCTATACGTGACAAACCTACGTCCTGCCGTCATCACATACGTGAGATACTTCTAACTGATTGGTTTGTTGACGGGCTTCCCCGTCCTCTCGTATCCTCTCTCTGTGTCGGAGTTTTTCCTACCGACTGCTGCTCTCCCGTACTGCCGCGGCTCTTTTTGTTTTGTTGTTGAGAAGCAAGACACGGGAACTTTCTTTCTGGAGCATTTATTCAGAGACAAACTGAAACCTACATTAGTACATTTACTTCCACTTAACAAATAAACTGCTGATGTATTCTCAGCTCTGATAGCCGACAGCTGTCTGCTCTGAGCGCATTCACCGGCAATCTCTCTCACTAAGCACCGAGCTATTCCTTAAGGAGCTTCCCCGGTCTTGTAACACAAGGAGAGCCTGCCAGAGCTTCTTGTATTTGGTCCGAAAGTCCAAACCCTCCGAAAAATGCTTTCACACTATAAACGAACCGGACCATGGTTCAGTTTGGTCCGGACCGAGACCACCTCTTTTTAATCGGACCAAAATTTGGTCTTTTGATCCAGATCGCGGATCCGGGGGAGGTTTCACACCTGTAATTTTGGTTCAGATCAAACTAAAAAGTCAGAAAGTCCAGACCAAACGAGGCATGTGTGAAAACACCCTTACACTCTTACATGGCACGATTGCCTGTTTGATTAACTTAATTACCACAAAATAAAGATGCACATATATAAATACATAAAATATGGTATTAATTCTTTACAACAAAATTTCAGGACATTACCTGTGTTTTTTCTGCAGTGTTTGGCTTATCTTAGAAATAATAATACATCAATAATACCTGACGGCAATGAATCCATATGAAAACTTACGTATACATGGAAAGGCTGGAATCATATGTTGACGTGACTCCATATTTTACTTCATTGAAACGGAACATCTCATTGGCATCCCACCCATTGGACTAAAAAGAATGTATATAAAAACAAAAGAAAAAAACAAGGAGATTAATGGGGTAGTAAGTTAATCAGTACTTTAAAATAATGCTAATTTAGTACATCAGTTTGATTTCTTGTGGCATCTCAGATAAACGGTCATCTTGTTTCAAAGGATTGAGGTGTGAATAATCAACTAAAAAGGAGGCTGGATGTATGTAGTATGACTGAGGGTGCTTATTATTATACTATTTCTGAGTCCAAAGGGTATTTATATCATTAGATGTTAGTTGGTGTTTCTGTGCATTAAAGAGACAGAGTGACTCACTGCATCATTTTCCAGATCGTAACTCTCTCCATTGCTGTCTCCTCCCTCCCATCTCTGCAAAACCTTCTCTTTGTGTTCTCCATTGACACGAGTGGAGCTGATGGCTGTGTCTGTGAAGGTGTCTAAAATTCAACACACACAAAAAAAAAAAAAAAAAAGAAACATTCTCAAAGTGTTTAATTTGGCAAGACGCGTCTACAGCCTGCAATCGGGTCTCAAAATGTTAAACAATGTACCATTATGTTATCATTTGCTAACTTTTAAACATATTGCAGAAAATCAATGATCTTCTCTCCCACTATAGCCCATGATATCAAACTATATGTCTCTGTGTGTGTGTACCTCTGGTGGCATAGTTGAGGTCAACATCTCTGCAGATCATAGTCACCAGGTCTGAGGGGCTAAAGATCATAGTGTCAGTGATCTCCTCCCTCCGTGGCAGAGGTGATGTTGAGTTCTCCTCCTCACTGCGTTTGTGTACAGCATCCACAGCCAACTCACACTATGGACCAAACATTAAGAGGGCAAAAGGAAATTTGAGTACTGTGCGAACTTGCAGAGAAGGACTGTAACAACTAACGTAAAGGCCATATTTTTCCTGGACACAAGTTTACCATTACTGTGACAGGATTACTTGCAGTACTTCATTAAATTGGCAGAGGGAAGCGAATGACTGTGTGCTCAACCTGAGCTTCTTACCCGAGAACTGAGAGTCTTGAATATGCCTTCAAATACACTGCCATTCTTCACTCTTATGTCACAGGTGGAACCCTGAGAGAGAGATTTTGTTTAAAAACTTATTTTACCAGAAAAGTTAGTCACAAAAATTGTTATTTAGATAAGTGAAAGTGATACTTCCAAAACTGGAACAGCATTTGTGGATTAATTATACATATTTTGTACACAGTATTCTGTGCCTATTTTCAGGGGTAACTTTGACACAGGATGTGCAGTCTGCCTCTTCACAAACAAAATATATGCCAGGTTTCGCAGTCAGATGGAAAAAGGATTTTAACCAGCGATTTTCTGCCAGCTGCTGTAACCCTTCATTGCCTGGGACAGACACAGCAGATCATGAAATAGGTAGCTTCACAGCAGATACGTTACATCTTACCTCTAACTATTACGGTACATGTCAAAGGGAGTGAAGCAAGCCACTCCTTTTCTAGAATAATCATCCTGGTCTGAGAAGAACATTGATAACAAGCCAAATGCCTTACCACAACAGCTGTAAGGAAATGAAGCATTCTGGCATTGTTGTACACACCCTCGAACGCCTGCACATGGGAAAAGGTAGAAAGTATCCATCAAATCAAGTTTCACAAGAGCTTTCTAAGACATGACATAAAAACATCACAGTGATATATTTAAGGGAACAGGGTTTGATGCATTAACCACTACATACAATTTTCATATATACAGGAGAACCACTTATGACGTACTCTCCTGAGAGTAGGTTTAACCCACAACCATTAATATGGACCATTGTCACAGGTTTATTCCTGGTCGTTAGATTAAATTGGATTGTAGTTCCATGCACACCACATTTTTACATCAGTGATGTTAGTAAACACAGGAGTCAAACATCCTTATATTTTAAATTACGAACACTTGAGATTTCCCATCTATATTTTCAAATCTTCAATTATGTATGTTATTACACCTTAAAAATGTCTTCAATTTTGCCTCTTAGTTTTTAACCCTTGTACAAAATATGTTGTGTGTTTGCTGGCCAACTTTACTGAATCCGGATACTCACAGGAGATGACTGTAACGATGGCTTTGCAGAAGTTCGATTCCTGGGAAAAACAGCACAGTTGTAAAACATGTCTGCCTGTTTAGAAACTGAAGGAGTATAACTTCAATACCTGTCAAGGCAGTGTCACATATACAATATATAGTTAGATATGGAGAAGTTGACGAGCTTAACTTGCAGGTCTAACAAGTTCTCAAATCAAAAACAGTATCATTTTCATTAGTTAACAACTCCAAAAAATATCAGTTTACTTATCCCTTTAAAATAGATCACACTTAATAACATAAAGGAATAGGGAAAGGCATAAAATGCACACATGGGATGGTATCACATAGACGGTTACAAAACAAAGACAGACGAAGCTGGCAAGAGTTCAGTAAAGACAGCTCAAGGATTTAGACCACATGACATAATACTGGCCATAAAATGTGATGTTAATTATAATGATTATATAACAGAATTTACTTGGCAACAAAAAGTGTTGTTGTAAAATTTTACATTTTTCAAATCATCAACGTCCCTTCGCTTGCACTGACAGGCCAGATAAACTTTACATAGCGTGTATGCCTATTTGCTGGTCACTGCTTTCACCAAACTTGGACCCACCTCACTTTTTTGTCTTCGATTCAATGAGGGCGTTCTGATTGGCCCAGAGACCCTGTCAATCTAACGTGAACTAATCTCATTGGAGAGAAGCTCTATTTCCGAGACACACCCACCAAGACACACAGCGCCTTAACCGGTAGGCCTCCAAGTCACAGGACAATCCCCGGACTGTCCTTACAGGAATCGCCCAACCCGCTTACCTCCCGGCCGGTGTCCTGTTGCCACTGTTGATGCCGCTGACTGGGGAAGACATACCGGCGGGGCCCGAGGTTCCGTTAGACGCTTTCCTCCCTCCTGAGCCGGGTTGCTGCTGTTGTTTCAGCATTGCGAAGCACAAGGCTTAGACACAACCAAGTGTAATCTAATTTATAAACACTGATAACTCTCGATGTGAAGTTGCTTTGAAGCAAACTATCTTTAGCAATATCACCTGTCCTGAGGAGCGCAGAGCCGGCGTAGCCTCAGTAAGACCGGCTATTGTAGCTAATGTTACTCTTGCTAACTGAATACCAGTCGCTTGTGGCCTAAAATGTAAAGGCACAACACCTCGCTATTTAAATTAAATGTGACATATAAGTTAACTAATGTCACCGGACGATCTACTCTGTAACCGCAGTGGTTATGTCAAAGCAACAGACTTATGAAATGACACGAGTTTCCGTATAATTGTGTAGCAATAGCTGGCTAATTTAGCATTAGCTAGCTTTGATCCTCCAGCTCACTTCGGGCGATTTCCCTCCGAGGTTTACTTTCTTCTCTCTGTCACGTCGCCTTAACTCCGGCACCGCCGACCCTTCCGTTAGAAATAGAGGTCTTGCCGTCACTGTCAGTTGCCTTAAGAAGTTGATTTCTTCAGGTTTCTTACTGAAAACCTGCTGCGGTTGGTCAACACCACCTCTCGGTAGGTTCACTTGACTCAATCCGCGCGCGGCTGACTGGAAACCGGCTGAAAGGGGGAGGGGGCGTTGACATGCGCGTGCGCCTTTGACCTACTAGGGAGCGTGCGTACGTTCAATAATGTGTGCATTGGATCGATATTTGATTAATCCTGATTTATCTCTGATATAAATAAGAATGGATGGTTTCTGCTGTACACGTGGCAGTCACCAAACAAAACACCAACATCGTTTTGTTTACAAAGTATTACCTTGATATTTATTAATTCCACCTTCACCTTTTGTCTGTTCTTGTGTATGTTGCTGTTGTTTGCTTTATTTTTTCATTTCATTCATGAATTCATCAATGACTTATTATAAGAACAGCCAATGCCTATAGGCAAACAAACTGACTTGACCTATTAAACAACATTGTTAGTGCGTCTATACACCAGTTATTACGACTGTAAGCTACAGACAGCATGGCAGCCTCCACAAAGAGCGTTTGTGTAGCAGGGGTTTGGTTATTTTCTCAAGGATCTTGATCTTTCCTTGAATTTTAGTTTCTTCTGACATCATTCTGGAAATTAAACGAAATACCTTCTTCGTCTTCTGCCAAAGAAATTGTAAGTACATTTAATACTCAAGCTAATTTGGGAGTTGCAATGGACCTATAGTTACGTACAAATACAGTAGTGTTATACATAACACTACTAGACTTACAAACATGTATGTAGGCCTACATATGAAATTATCTGTCACTGTACTTATGAACCTCTTTAAAGATAAATGGAAAACTACGGTATTTACATGCAGGACTCTTTAATATCAACACCTTATATAAAATATGAGTAGCAGTTTGGCCTAAAGCTGTTTGGAAGTTATCCTGCTATATCATTTATTTTAAGTGAAAAATCCGTTTTTAATGTCAAATAGTCTTAAGGCTTGAAATGTGTTAGTATTTTCATTGGCTCAAATGCATGCTAATGCTTTCAATGGTGACAAGTTTTCATGAAATTTAATTTTAACAGAAGTGCAAGTAAATGTAGCAGCAGTATATTAAGTAGTTAGATCATCTTAAATTTCAAAATAATTGTTACATGTCAGAAGTGATGCAACAAAAATGTAACAACTCAAAAGGAATCATTTGAGCATGTACACTGGTATATCTTACCATGAATTCCTTTACACTTTTTTTTATTACACTTGAGTACATTTTGAATGCATGACCCACTTACCTTTGATGGAGTAATAGCATCAAGTAACTTCTTTTTAACTAAAGATTAGAGGCAGTTTTGTCCTCACTCTGTACTGCTCCCATTGAAAAAAGTAATTATGTCCACATTTCTGACCATCTAACCCTCACTCCAGGTATGCATCCCACATGTTGACAAAGAAGCTTCAACCCCTGCAGAACTTTCTGTCACTGATTTCCAGACGTGGCAGTCACCTTGCCAGACAGCAGTATGATGTCATTGTTGTGGGTGGGGGTCACGCAGGGACTGAGGCGGCGGCGGCGGCAACCAGAGTGGGAGCAGAGACACTACTGGTCTCACAGAAAATACAAACCATTGGTGGGAGAAAGAGACAGTTTGCCCTTTAAAAAACATCCTCTTAGTGCAATCTAGATAGTATTTTTCATTTTTGATTAAAAACGTTCTACCAAAATATACTCCTTCTCCCATCACGTCCCTCCAGGTGCCTTGTCCTGTAACCCGTCTCTGGGAGGAGTAGGGAAGGGCCAGCTGGTGAAGGAGGTAGATGCTCTGGATGGGCTGTGTGGTCGAGCAGGAGACTGGGCTGGGATCCATTTCTCCATTCTGAATCGTAGAAAAGGCCCCGCTGTGTGGGGCCCGAGGGCCCAGCTGGACCGGCAGCGCTACCGCGAATTTATTCAGGTATCTTATACACAGATGTGGTTTCATTTTCTGTTTAGTATAACAGAATTGTTGTCTGTGAATGGATTAAAAAATGTTAACTGTGCGTCTGCCTGCTGTTTCTCATTCAGTCTGAGCTGCTGTCCACTCCCAGGCTGACGGTGTTGGAGGGCTCAGTAGAGGAGCTGCTGGTATCAGAACCAAACCCAGAGGAGCCTGGACACCACAGAGTCACTGGGATACGTTTGGGTAGGGAGAAAATGCTATTGCTATTTTATCCTATGCTATTACGATTAGGATTCAAATGAAATGTTGAAGCCAATCAGTTGTGGAGTTTGTTGGACACCTGATATCTAACAAATGCACTAACCAGTAAAATGCACTTTCAACATTTTCCAGTATAAGTTACAGAAAAAAATTAAAATCTGTTAATCAGTTTACAATTTTGCACTTGTTTTGACATCGTCTCAGCAAATGGAAGCCACCTGATCTCAGCCAGCTCCGTGGTTCTTACTACTGGTACTTTCTTGTCTGGCTCCCTCTTCCTGGGCCAAAGCATGTCCCCCGGGGGTCGGATTGGAGACGCGCCATCGAGTGCTGGGCTGTCCCAGACTCTGAGGGAGAGGCTGGGGCTAAGGATAGGCAGACTGAGGACTGGTACCCCTCCCAGGATTGTGAAGGATTCAGTAGACCTTTCCTTGGCTCACGTTCACCCCCCTGACAGTCATCCAACTCCATTCAGCTTCCTTAATACACACACACGCTGCAAGGTAAATTCATTTGGTTGACTAATTGAGTAACAGATTTTTCAGCACTAGTATACAATACATTTATAAGTGTAGAAGATCTAAAAAAGTGCTATTAAATGTTTTTGTTTAGTCAACAAAAGGACTTCTACATTATATCTATTATTTTTTTTTTTTTACTTTTATCTGGCAACTAAACACTTCTTCAGCCTGAAGAGCAGCTGCCTTGCTACCTGACCTATACTACTCCTGGTGTAGAGAGAGTGGTGAGGGAGAGTCTTCATCTCAACTGTCACATACAGCAAGACACCAAGGGTCCCAGGTATACACACACACACACACACACACACACACACACACACACACACACGCACACACAGTGTGTTCTGAAACTGAAAAGTATTAACTCTAGTCTTTGGCTGTCACAGATACTGTCCCTCCATTGAGTCGCGAGTGCTTCGTTTCCCAGGCAGACAGCACCAGGTGTGGCTGGAGCCTGAGGGGGTGACCTCTGACCTTTTATATCCTCAGGGTCTCTCCATGACCATGCCCCCTGACGTGCAGCTCCGCCTCATAAGAGAAATCCCTGCCATGCATAGAGCTGAGATCCACACGCCTGGTATTTACTGCATGAATCCCGTTTGATCTGCATAGTAATAATTAATTAATCTAAAAGCATGTCTACTGTGTTGCCTGGATTTTATTTTTTTTATATTTTGGGCTTTTCCAGGTTATGGTGTGCAGTATGACTTTGTGTGTCCCACTCAGCTGAGCCCTGCCCTGCAGGTGAAAAGCACTCAGGGGCTTTTTCTGGCCGGTCAGATAAACGGAACAACAGGGTACGAGGAGGCTGCTGCACAGGTAGCTGCTTTTTTCTGTACACTATATTTAGCAATTCAGTGTTTAAATTGTGGGTCATAAAACATGCATCGATGTCAACCAATTTTCAGTCTTCTGCCACTACCTCACAGTACACTCTCTGGGCTCTAGAGCGTATCACGTAGTTGTATTTTCCAGGAGTAACAGAATGAGGAGCTTGTTGTCTTACTGGTTTTACCTGTAATTGCTGTTTGTTTCACTTGGAAAATAGATTAATTGATTAGTTATCAACTATTAAATTAATAGGCAACTATTTTGATAAGCGAATAAACGGTGATTTATTATTTCTTTGATTCCAGCTTCTTAAATGTGAATAGTTTCTAGTTTCTTCTCTCCTCTATGGCAGTAAACTGAATATCTTTGAGTTGTGGACAAAACAAGATATTTGAGGACATCATTTTGGGCTTTGGGAAACACTGATCTGCATTTTTCACTATTATTTCTGGCATTTTAGAGATCAAATAACTCGATAATGGAGCTGGGCAATATATCGATATTATATTGATATCGTGATATGGGACTAGATATCGTCTTAGATTGTGGATATCGTAATATGGCATAAGCGTTGTCTGGTTTTAAAAGCTGCATTACAGTAAAGTGATGTCATTTTCTGAACTTAGCAGGCTGTTCTAGTCTGTTCTATTATTTGCCTTTACCCAGTTAGTAATTATATCCACATTACTGTTGATTATTTATCAAAAATCTCATTGTGTAAATATTTTGTGAAAGCACCAATAGTCAAAACTACAATATCGTTGCGGTATCGATAGAGGTATTTGGTCAAAAATATCGTGATATTTGATTTTCTCCATATCGCCCAGCCCTACACGATAATAATATTGATTAATTGAGAAAACAAATGACAGATTAATCAACAATGAAAAGAATTGTTAGTTGCAGCCCTGCTCTTGTTTCTGTCTGTGCAGGGCCTGTGGGCGGGGGCGAACGCTGCCCGCTGGGCGCTCTCCATGCCACCAGTAGCACTGTCTCGGACAGAGAGTTATATTGGAGTTCTAATTGATGATCTGGTGAGTCGAGGCGTTACAGAGCCGTACCGCATGTTCACCAGCCGGGCTGAGTTTCGAACCTCTCTAAGGCCGGACAACGCTGACCTCCGCCTCACTCTGAAAGGTAGGCATAGTGTCTGGGACTTTAATTATTTCACAGACATATCCGGATGTGAGACAACCTGTAGTCATTCATTTCAATTTTATTCATAGTGTCAAATCATAACAGAAGTTATCTCTGGACAGTGAGAACACTTTACAGAGTCATGATGGGTCCTACAAGTGGTTGTTCTACTTTCTACTTTTTCTCCACTCATAAATGTTTTCCTCTGCCAGGGTTTGAGGAGGTGGGATGTGTGTCCACCTTGCGCTACCAGGAGGCTGTGAGAGTAAGGGACAGTCTGCAGGATGCACTGGCAGCCCTTCAGGCTCTCTCTCTGTCCACCCACAACTGGAGAAAAAAGTTGCCCGACATGTGTATGAGCGAGGCTAAGAGCACTTTACTGACGTGAGTGACAAATATGTGGAATCACCAGTGTCATGGACCAAATCTGCTCAGCAGAGCATGTCGGACGTTTCATCTCAAGATACAGTCAAAAGTGGTACATTTTTGGTCCTGACTGTTACTTTGTGGTTTCTTTTTCAGTGGTATGGACGTGCTGCAGTACAACGACGTGTCCTTTGAAATGCTGGCATCTGCCTTCCCAGAGTGCCTTTTACCACACATGGAGTTCTCACAAAGACTCAAGATAGAGGGTAAAAAGTGGTTTGGGCATTTTGAAGCAGCAGGGAAGGGGAACATTGCCTTCATGGCTCAGTTATCCTTCTGCACTGCCTCAAAATGCTGCTTTGATATTGTCCACAACTACCACAGCATGGTTCATATTTTCTCAATAAAATCATTTCTCCTGTTATTTAGCTGTGTACAGACCTCACTGTAACCTTCAGAAGAAAGAGATTGAGAGAATTCAGAAGGAGGAGAACATGTCTCTTCCACAGGACATAGACTATTTCTCTCTGCCGGTGTCTCTGTCTCAGGAAGTCAGAGAGATTTTGGACAGAGTTCGACCCAGCACTGTGAGTATAGTGTATTTACTGCTTCCTAATAACTTTTTGTTCTGGCTAAATTAAACAAACTTTTGTACGGTTTAATAAAAGAAATTAATTAATATGCAACTAATACCATGCTTTATCGTCCAGCTGGGTGCTGCTACACGTTTGCAAGGTATCACTCCAGCTGCAATTGTCCATCTCCTTAACTACGTACGCCACACAGGACAAAAGGAGCGAAGAACGCACAGAAACCAACCACACCAAAAGAAGGCGAGAGAAGAGGAGCTATGTGGAAGAAATGCAGCTTTACCTCAGTGAAATAATAACTCGTAAAATGTCATGTAAAAATGTATGTATTCCGGAAAATGTACAAAAGAATAAATTAGCATTTCTATAGGATTTACTTTTATATTGAAAAAAAAAAAAAAAAAAAGAAGAGACAAATGACATAGTAAACATTCTTTCCACTGTTAGCTATCCGACTACCTGGTGATGAATTGTAATCCTGTTAGTAACATTACTGTGAACAGCGTTAAACTCCATGTGACTGTCCCAGTGTCACTGCCGTTAATGACAATGTGCCCGTCCAGCTCAGCAGTGCCTCTAGTGAAGAAACCAAATGGAAACTTCCAGTTAGGCTGAGACGAGCCTCTGGGGGGTTCTGGGTAAACTGTATTGTCAACAAACGTCACCTCCGTGGTCAGAGCAATAGGGGACGACTGAGGACACTGAGGGGAAAAATGGGAGGAGAGTATTTTTAACATAGAGGTGAAAACTACGTGTGTTGCACAGATAAAAATGATTTTTGATACTTGCCTCACAGTGAGAGAGTACATGTGCCTACCTTGAAATTTTGACACTGAAAAATGTATTTGGCCCCCAGGATGTAGTTCTGGGGAAGGTCTAAGAGACCCTGGCGGGCCCACAGTACTCTGACAGAGAGAGAGTTGGGGAGGACGCAGCCTAATTCACATGTTTCCTGAGAGAGGGAACAAAATAAATAGGAGGAACACAAGACTGTAGATTCAAACCACAGGCACACAATGTAAAGTTTCAGATAATCCAAAAACATAACATTCAGTTATTCAACTTTTTATTTTTTTTTAAATACTTTCAATTCCTGATTCAGCTGTACCTGCCGGCTGACAGGACACTCCTGGGTGATGGCTTTCGTCCAGTCCGGTTGGGAGCCAGAGTTCATGGCGATCGCATCGGGCGTAGCAAGTCCCTGCAAGATCCCGTAAATCTGGGAACGCAGCTCTGAACAGTCACTAGATGGGGAACTAAACAGCATACAGAAAGTGAAAGGACACATAGAAGATTCAATAAAACTCATTGCATTATAATAATCTTTAATACTAGGACTCACTTTTAGCAACTCCACCACTACTCTTCATGTATGAAACTTCAGTTAAAACTAGATAGAAGCAAAGCAACTACTTACCTGAATGTGCAGCCAGTGACGGTGTTGTGTGTGAAGAGGACGATTGCTCGTCTGCTGGGGTCCGAGGAACACTCCCCACTCTGTGACGGCCCCAGTGTGGTCAGCTAACTCACTGTCAAGGAACCATGATGCATGATTGACTCCAAGCTAGCTGGATACATGAAACAGTAACTGAAAGAGAAGTTCATGATGTTGTTTGTGAGGATACAGGCTTCACTTCTCCATCAAAGCGACCAATGACCGGAGAGCCCGCTCTGAGTCCGACTGCAGGGATCAGCCCTTCGGGAGTGGAGCTGGGTGTTGCCAGCTGGAAGAAAGAAATGGTATAATGTAAGTGTTTGAATCTGTAGCGCATTTAGTGAAGAAATATGTGGCTTTAACAGACTACCTGGAACTGTACAGAGTGTGTCTGCAACAGTAACTGATTTGGATCCACATCAGCTAAGACTATGTTCACTGTTGCATACGTGAGTTCCCCTCTGCCTGTGTATCCAATGACAAACTCCACCTACAGGAGAACCAGGAGTTTAAACTTGGGTTTAAAGAATTTGTGTGATTTAGGAGAACATTTTTTTTTGTGTGTGTCTGTGGGGGGGGGGGGGGGGGTCTTAAATTTTCATCTACTTACATTTTTCACCACATTGACACAGGAGTTGTTTTGTTCACTTGGTGCAGGCCAGTCAGTCAGTGGAGTAACTGGGATCTGAAACAAGTTAGTACAGTGCCTCATTTAAATGGAATTAACTAATTAAGATGTATTTTTTAATGCGCATACTGTTCCTTTACAGGCTAATACCTTGCTTTAAAAAACATCCACTCTCAAGAGGCCAAACTTGTAAGTTGAAGAAACCTAACAAGTTAATTATTTGTGCTACAGATTCAGTTTTTGTTTGTAGATACAAAGTATAGTGTTTAATTCTAAGACTTGTGCTTTGCAACATGCAGGACAAAACCCCAAATGCTAGTGTTGAAAGCTTATTTCGTAGGTTTATCATATCAACTTGTGCAGAGGCATGTGAAGTGCAAAATGTAAGTGTTACTGCTAATATCATGTGTGGCTTTGAGCTGTTCGTACAATCAGTGACTTACCAGTAAGTCTGACACTTGTGCCGTCCCAACTTTTGGAATCTGTAATAAAAAAATATTGATGTTAGCCTATCTGAGAGTCTCACCAGTAATTGTCTGAATAAAAGCATTTAGTGCAGACAGACTCACTAACCTTGATCAGGCTCAGGTTAGAGAAGTAGGAGCGGGCGTTTAAATTTGGGTCTGTGGTGCATGACTGAGGAGTCAACATGCGGGTACAAGACAGAGACACAGACCTCAAGAACTCTGCAAGCAGGAGAAAAGTTTTTTTTTTTTAGGAAAAAAAAAAAAAGAGTTATAGTGGTTAATACGGTTGTGATATTCAGACACAATATACTTCATGTACAGTATAGCAATGCAATGACTGTTTAACCCTTGTATTGTCCTTCGTGTCACGGGGATTTGTTTAGTTTATTTAACGCGTTCAAGTGCAGGATGGGTCTCGGGACCCCGAAGAATGAGGCCCCCGCCAGTTCACGTAAAATGTCATCACATAGTACGCGAGGGTCACCGGGGACCCAAAGCTCAACGTGAGGCCAATACAAAACGTCAAATAAACTGAACGGGTCCCTAGGACAACACAAGTTAAGCATAGTGTGTATTTTTATAAAAACACCGCACAAATATTCAAAAGAAAATTACTTCAAATTTCCGTTTGAGTTTGCTCATCATACAGGAAGCAATTACTATTAACTGCAGTGAGAGTACTTCAAGGACTGTAGGAAATCATTAAGGGAGACAAAGGGGCCTTCTGGCTAAATGTGATTTTATGTAATTTTGCTGTTACTAGTGCACTGAGAGATTGACATGAGAAAGACTGCTCATTCTGACGAGAGAAATTCCCAGATACAAAACTTAACCTAGATGGCAGGTCTGGATTTAAAAACGTTTGGGGGAACTCTATTACACTGCGACACGCAACCGTTTGACATACTTTTTTATTTGGTGTGAACTTACTTGCAGGGTTGCGGTTGATACACAATTCAGTAGCAGCCCCTGGAGATGTCTGATAAAGGAGACTTCGCACAGACGAGCTGGAAAAATATGTCTGG
The DNA here is from genome assembly GCF_010015445.1 of Perca fluviatilis. Taxonomy (NCBI): domain Eukaryota; kingdom Metazoa; phylum Chordata; class Actinopteri; order Perciformes; family Percidae; genus Perca; species Perca fluviatilis. Next base: position 16,437,572 of record NC_053132.1, on the reverse strand, counting down.
ATGACATCATCAACCTACAAAAGTTAAAGAATCTTTTATGCATTTCATCTATTAAAGATACACTCCCTGATTTAGTTGTAGTATTGTCTAAAAGTGTATTACTTTTAATACTTCAGATTCAACATTGTAAGCAGAAAAACATCTTCTTATGAGTTTACCCTATAGAAATCTCTGCTGTGGCTGCTGCCTGTAGGTGCTGGTGGTGAGAAGTGGTACGAGTCCCCTAAAGTTGGATACTGCGGTAGAGCTGGGAGTGACTGTGGTGCATCTGTTGGGAGATGCTGCATTAGTGGGGGGATACTTACATGTTGATACGCTCTTGCGAAAATTAGCTGTAACATATTCAGTGATTCCGCTGGTGGGGTATTTATTTTAAATGAATATATTCTCATTACATCTACGTACCTTTAGGCCGTACACAAAACAATGAGTCAGTCAAAGTGACAAGAGATGAATCCACATTAGCCCTAAACATCAGCCATTTCTCAATGCAAACTCCGGATCTGTAAAATAAAAATACTCTTTTAAATGCTAAAAATATGCACTTTATGTGCTATGACTTCAAAGCGTGTGCAGAAGACTTACATAGCTTTCTGTGAACATCCGGTGAAGACGGTACTCAAGTTCGCAATACCACAATTAACGGCGTCACAACAGCAGCCAATGTCACAGAAATCAGGAGTTAAATCACAGAGACAACCTTGATAACAACAGAAAAGACTTGTGTTAGTCAGGACAACTTCCGTTTTGTGTTACGGTCACGGTTTCCTTATGTACTCTTGACAGTGACACTGTCAATGTTTTTTTAAATCCTTAGCTATTTTATTGAGTTTATAGTTGTAAAAAGTGAATTCAACAATGTTTGTGGCCATTGATCTTATTAGAAATAACTTAGATCTAACTGTAAAAAGCCAAGATGTTTAGTTGAAACTGTACACTTTAATCAATAATTACTAAGTTCTAAATCAAAGTCTCCAATTAGGGTCTGAGATATCGTTAATAAGCGGTAATAGTTCTTGAAGTTCAGCAGCTATTACAGTGCACAAAAGAGAAAGGGCAAACTATTTTAAACCTGGTATTGTATTATTATAATTTATATAAGGGGCACCTAAAAACAGTTGATAGGGTTTAAGAAGCTAAAGATGTACAAAAAATGAATTGGGTCTGGCTTGCGCAATCAGTGGGAGACAGCTTAATGTTCATGTAGCTTGCTAGCACTTCTGGTTATCAAACCTTCAAAACGGCCTAACAAAAAAAACAAAGACAAGATCCCGAGAGGCAGGTGTAAGTTACCATCTGAAGTCACAAGAGGTTGGACGGTGGTTGCAGGGGGCGCTTCGGTGACCACAGTGGGAACTTGAGACACAGTCAGCGCCGTGGTTGACATGGAGTCCAGAGTGGCCGCCTCAGTGGTGCCCACGCTGGTGGAGTCCACGGCCGCTGTACCGCCCGGAGCAGGGGTTGCTGAGCTGAACGGCGCTCCATTTATAGGGCTGGGAGTCCCGGATTCTGTGGCTGCGTGGGCCAAGCGTCCACACGAGACGATAAATATCTGAATTGAAAACCACTGGTGGGAATTCATTTCGTCAAAGAGACATGTTGCGGTCAACAGTGCGACGTCTAGTTAGCTGTTGTAAAACAATGGTAACTTTATAGTTGGCTAGATTTATTTCTCCTACGTCGGTCGTTACAACTTTACACCTATGAATTCTTACAATAAAATAAACATAAGCAATTCAGGAAACATTTTCCATGGATGCATGGACATGCTAGGCAAACTTACACCGAGAACAAGCTTCTTCTCGTTACCAAGGAAGTTGTAAAGGCGACTTCCGTTTCTCAGTTAATACTACCGTAAAACCTGTAAAAGAGAAGAAATATATTTTTTCTAACTTCTTAAATTAATGTGATCATTCAGCAATGGTCCCATAAGTCTGCGGTTGTGCTTACATGTCATTGCATTTAATAGCTTACTCTGTACAATATTGCAAAATATAGGCTTTAGATTGTACATTTGACCTTATCTGAGGTAATGGTTGAGTTGAGCTTGTCGCCAGAATATCAACTTCAAATGTATTGCAATGTATGTCCACTAGCTTTTGCTAAAACTCCTAAGATATTTTTTGCTTCTCAACCATAGACTGTTTATATTACAGTTTTTTCCAACTGCTTACACACGTTTTCAAAACTATATCTCCTTTATCAAAACTCTACACACAATTTCCAAAACTGCACACACAAAATGCAAAATGCCTCACATCTCCTTCAAAATGAAACACTGCATTCAAAATACCATTTTTTTCATAATAGTACATTTTTGGATATACCATGTACACACTGTTGTTCTAAATCTAAAGCTCTTTTGTCTTTTATAGTCTTATATCTACATTTACAATGTTTTAGAGAGAAAGTAATCTGCTGAAAGTGGTTGAAAAATGCACTGTAAAAAAAAAAGTAATGTTAAACAGAAAATATCTATTGGGCAAAACATTACGTTTGTAAGAGTAGCACAGTGTTGTATACAGTAGCATGACACAAGAAAACAGTACAAACATACATACCTGTCAAGTTTTGGATTTGAAAATAAGGGAAATTTTCCGGTGCCCACCTCGAGCAGTCCCACCACCCCAACCAAGCTCCAGTATCCCTTACATTTTAAGACAGGTGTACAAGAAAGCTAAAATCACCACTTGATGCAGAATGCTGAAAACATTTACAATTTATAACATTGCTTGTCTTTACATTTACATTTTATTTTCATTCCACACATTCTTTTCATTTCATATTGCTTTTCTTTTACAGTTTTTCTTTTAATTTCACATAACCTTTCTTTAGTGAGTTATTGTACAAATTTGTTGCAGACTTTGCATTCTTTAAGACTGTTTTGGAAGGAGTGTATTTGTGGGCTGGGCCAGAGTGGTTAATTTTACATGAGAGTAGAGAATAGAGGATAGAAAACTGACAGATTCGCAAATGAGTTATTAGGCACTGGCTGGTAGCATGCACTGCTTGGCATATGAAACATTTAAACGTATTCATATGTCATTCAAAAGTTTTGCCCGCAACTCACGAACTCTTGGAGACTCATCTGTTGTGGTAACATCAATGTTGTAGACCGTTGTCTGTAGAAATGGACCAGGGACTCATAAGACAAGTTGAACACGTAGTGGGATTTAAACAGTTCATCAAAAGCACCCAACGAGCTGGTGGCTTGGCAGAGGATGAGCTGTTTGTCAACGGCGATGTAGAAGGTATCAATCGCTTCTGGGTTCGGCCAATGGCAAGGATGTATGGTTGTTTACTCTCCCTTTCCTGCAGATATTCATTGATGCTGCAGCATGACTAAAAAGAAAAAAAATATTATGTGTACACTTTCAAGTGAATCTGGTACTTGCTGGTCCATGTTAATGTAATAGACTTTGTAAACTGCCCCTGTGATTTGAGATAATTTGCTTCACTGGAAAAACGGTCCTCAAGTAATTGGGACATACTGGCCTGCAATACCATTAATTTGGAAGGAACGCACTTTAAAAGCAACATATGGCTAGCAAGTGCATATAACTAAAAAAAACTCTCGTGGAATTTTAACAAAATGAGGCATATAATGTACCTTATGAAAGTGCACCATTTTGTCCACTGCATCACTTTGACTTATTTTGGTCCTCTTCCGTCCAGCTGTGGGTGGCAAGAGATAGAGAAGAAGCAGCATAGAAGCTGTCCCAGTTTATCAGGAGGAAAAACAAGGCATTAATGTCTAATAGGAAAAGATAAAAATAGCTAACTAATTTGTAATATGAACAATGCATGCTGTGTAGCTTACCCGTTTCATCGTTCTCTGCAAGTTTCTCAGCAGCTTTTAGAAGTCGGCACAGCTCAGTTGTCGGAGTCAGTTGTTTGGCCTCTTTGATGAACTTGGGCTTGAATGAGGTGTCCCACTTCTCAAGCATCTTGGAGGCTGTTTCAGCACCAAACAGCAGCAGGAAGTCTTGATTCACCTGTTGATTATACACACAAGCATATATACTGTATGAGACCAGGACTCAGTGCATTGTTAATGGTGAGCTTAGTGATTTTTGATATCAGTGTGTGGTATATTAAACCAGTGTAAATCAGAATAAAGATTTTGGAAAAAAGACAATCAATAAGCCAGGAAGATGAATGATTAGGTGTTTTCATGGCTAACATCCAGCAAAACAAGACTTCAGTTTAAATAAAAGAAATATACAACTCACCAGTCCTTTGACATCCAAAAAGCGTGGAAATGTTTTGAAGACATCTGTGCTTCTTTGTGGGTCATGCACTAGGTCCTGACGATGTTGAAACGTCATCTTCATCTTCTGAAATACACTTGCTTCATCAGGGGAGTGAACAAGAAATGAAATGGCCTCCCTGCAGGCATCTCCATCAAGCTGCTGAGGCAGTGTAGTTGCTGATCTTCGGCGCTTTGGTCCTTGTGCTTGATGTACTGAGACTTCCTTGACTGGCCGTTTTCCCGTAGTCCTGGAAATGGTTTTGAGGCGCCACGCTAAATATCTAGTGCCTTTTTCCCCATTATAGAAATGCTCCTGTTACATTTAAATGAATAAACACAAATAATCACAAAACGATCTTACATAAAGTGAAGATGCAGCATTGTGAAACAAAAGAACAATTACTTATTTAACAGATTTTCTTTTTAATATCCTTATAACCCAAGTAATTTCAAGTCAGGGCACCATCATAATTGTTGAATTTTGAAATCTTTTCACTTTTATAAACAACTGTAGTTATTTTATAATGAAAACTACAACGCCAAAGCCCTTTACTGTAAATCTGGTGCTGTGTTTTCTTAATAAGGTTGTAAAACTTACATAGCCCTTTGGAGAAAAAGGATCCTTCAGTGAGGGAAAGTAATAATTCCCAGGGCATACTTCTTCTGCTGACGGGAAGGAATCCTGCTATAGAGAGAAGAAAGTCAATCTTTAATAATTTCTTTAGTACAAGAAACATTAGTTATATCATTACATTAGTTATATCATTACATTAGTTATATCATTACAAGATTACAGCCTTATTACATTTCTTTGTAATAAAAACCTTTTTAAATCTTAACCATGTCTCTCAGTCATATCACTCGCCAATATGTTGACAAGCTGTCTCCGAGTGCGGTGCATTAGTGAATTTTCTGACTTGTACTCCTCAAGAATATCCTCTCCTCCAGGCTTCTTAAGCAAGGCCTTTTCTACCATCTACTCGCATAACAGGAAAAGGAAAAATAAGTTTTAGTGTTCAATTCTGTCTATTAGAAAAAACATACCACAACATGTCTATATAGGGTGAAAGTTCAGAGGAATGACAAAAAACAGCAGTATTGTGAAAGATAAACATCTACGAAGGGAGCAAATTAATAACATTTTCTTTGATAAAAAAGTGAGTTTGGAACCAAATGCTTCAATTGGTGATAATCTCAATTAAACGTGACACCTTATAATTTATAGTAAATCAAAATAAGACGTTTCCAGCTCTCAATTACCTCCTCTGACACGGAAGCCTTTGTTGCAGAACTGCTCATGTCTTCTTTGCTGGATCTATTTCTGCCTGTGGTAATACCCAGTTCTCTAAGGTCACTGTCACTTGAAGAAAGTGATATGGTGTCCGTGAGGGAAGATTGTGTTGAATGATCTAGAGGAGAAAACTCTTTAAAAAGAGAGAATTTGATTAACTTAACTTTATGTGGCTTTATCCATTTTAGTATAAACATTTTAAGTAACCCTAAAGTATTCAGATTATATTTTTAGTAATCTGTAACAAATTTGACCCAACCTTGCCCACTGCCATGTTCTTTCCATAAAGAAAGGTCAATGTCAGCTGCACCAAATAGCCCTATCAATTAACATTGGTTTTCTTAATGACACCTACCTTCATCGGAAATACTATCATGTACTGTCAGGCACATGTCTGGATTGGCCTCCAACAGCTCTAGAAGAATGTCTTCCTCTACTGCTGTGTCAGTTTCATCAAAAATGTCAAGTTGAGCTACATGAGGAAGCCCAAACTTGTTTTTGACTGTAAAAAGGAGGGAATGTAACCAGATAAAGTCACCTGGAGCAAATTTGAAATCATCCTGCTTAACTCTGTTAAACTAAAAAGAATCATGTACAACCATGTTCTAACTAATGTTGATGATTCCACTATGAACGGTCATTAAAATAAAATATGACATAACATGTAATATAAACTGTTAAATACAGCCAAAAGTATTTAAATAGTTCTGCCACAGATAATATTGTGCTGTGATTTGTTGTTAAATTGGCTACATATTTTGTTTTGCCTTCAAATGATTTACCTTCCCTGATGAATTCTGAATAGGTGAAGCCTGAGTGCAATTTGATGTACTTCTTGATACTATTGCATTTCACCTTCAGCAACATGGCAACATCCTGAAACTGCAACTAGTGAAAAAAGGAAAAAGCGGTTCAATCTTCTGTAAGGAGATGTTAGCCTATGTTTCACAAACAACAGTGATGATTGTTCATCATATGCAGGAAAAAGAAAAGAAAGAAAATCTAAATATTCTGTTTGCAACATGATGCCCTGGCAACTTTTTTAGAACTTTATTCAGAAAACAAGCATTATTAAAAGTTGTTTGATTGTCATTTAACAGACAGACCTGATACTTTTTTTATCTGGATCATGATGTTGCGGTTTCGGCATACTTTAGACCCATTTAACAAGTAAATCACGGCGGAATTAGTTATTTTGGGTTCACACCACTTGTATAAATCCACTATAGCCCTAAACTATTTAAAGAACGAACATTTTAAAAAAATGTTCATCACAATGATGTTCATCACAATGTTTGTATTTCAGCTTAGTTTTTGCTGAAATAGTCATTAGGCTCGTTCGAGATGAGCCAGATCTGCGCAGAATCGATCACCGGCGATCGGCGCCCAATGCATGCCGGTTAGATTTGTGTCCGACTTGATCCCGACTTGCTCTGACGTCATGCACCCGTGGGCAACGATAATCTCACGAGACCAAGGCGGCCGCAGTTCTGAGACGCAGGTAGCGCAGTTGCTTTTCACCAACTGCAAGAGCCAGGCGGACGCAGGTGGACCCAGGGCATGCTGGGAAACGCCGGCCTCTCAGCTGATTGGTTCAGAATCGACTCAACATGATGACGTTTTATATCAACTTTTTATTGATTTTGAATCGGAGGGATTTTAACTGCTATTTGTCTGAGGTAAAGGCTTATTCTGTACAGAACACATGTAGTGTGGCTGATAGTTATGTTTAGAAGTCAGAGAGACTAAATCTGATCAGATTACGGATCATCTACAGTCTGTTGCAATTAAAATCAGCAACAGATCGCATGTAGAGAATTTTGACAGCTACTCTGTCACAATAGAACCAACTGGAGACTGTAGGAGCAGATATATGGGTCTGATAACATTTTATTAAACCAGAATCGGACCCGAACGGACTGCAGTGTTTGTGTCACTTCCTGTTCAGCCTGAAGGCTGCTGGAGTCAGCTGGAAAACTTTTTATTTTTTTTTATTGAACAATAGTAACAACCATACTTGGCCTGGTACAATAAATGAAATGTCTTCACAGACAACAGACAAGCACCTTACATAAGAGAGAAGAAAGAACACATGAACAAACAAGCAAACAAAGTAAAAAAAATAAATAAAAAAAAGGGGATAACACTAGGGGTTTTCAGAAAGTTTCACATCCTCTATCAAAGTAGATAAGATTAAGGCATTCTTTTTCTTCATTAAACTTCAGAGATAAAAAGTAATGACACAATTCTTTATGAAAAACATTAAAGTTTGGAAGTGTTTTCAGAAATCTATTCTTGTGTACAAAGAATTTCCCAAGAATAATGAATGTGTTACAGTTTTTTCCAACTGCTTACACACGTTTTCAAAACTATGTCTCCTTTTTTCAAAACTCTACACACAATTCCTAAACCTGCACACACAAAATGCAAAATGCCTCATATCTCCTTCAAAATGAAACACTGCATTCAAAATACCATAAACACATCTCAAAATGAAGCATTTGCATCAAATGGCAAACACTTTTTTCATAATAGTATATTTTTGGATATACCATGTACACACTGTTGTTCTAAATCTAAAGCTCTTTTGTCGTTCATAGGCTTATATCTACATTTACAATGTTCTAGAGGTAAAGTAATCTGCTGAGAGGGGTTGAAAAGTGCACTGTAAAAAACAATGTAATGTTACAGTAAAACAGAAAATATTGATTGGGCAAAACATTACGCTTGTAAGAGTAGCACAGTGTTGTATACAGTAGCATCAAACAAGAAAACAAAAGTATAAACATATGTAAACCAAAGGTATCATTTTTAGAATAAAGAATATGTGTATGTGTGTGTGTGTGTGTGTTGAGAGTGTTTGTGCGTGCTTGATTGATTTATAATGCTGAAATAGTTATTAGATAGTTGCAGTATGGACGCCACTGTAAAGCTACTCAAGATGGGCTTCTCTCATTGGTCAATCCGTGGTTGATCACATGATGAATAAGTGTGGCCCTGATCTCATCAGAGATGGCTCTCCTTCTTACTCTTCTTCCCTCCTCCTCCTCCTCCTCCTCCCTCCTCATTGTTGTCCCCTGTCTCTCCCTCCTACTCCCCTTGCTCTGTCTATTGTTGGCATCCATTGTTCAAAACAGGTAATCTGACCTTTGACCTCTGTATAGGCCTATACTAAAGCAATGATTGGTTAGTGTTCAGTTATGACATAATGTGTTTGCAAATGTGAGGAGTGTGTGTGTGCCCTGGTAAATAAGTGTAGCATTTTGATTGGTTGTGTTTAGAAAAGGAAAGCAAGTCACTTCTTGTTAGATTTTTGTGTCTTAGGTAGAGAATTCTGTTTAAGGTTTTGAAAAAAGTGTTTTATGCAATTGAAAGCTGAGTGAAAGGCTGAGAAATAGTTTATGGTTTTGGAGATTTGCTGTGTAGTTTTGCACTTTGAGTGAGAGGTTTCAAAAATCGTGTGACATGAAAAGATTTTGTGTGTAAGCAGTTGGAAAAAACTAACTGCTAAGTCATGCGCTTCATTTTTCATAAACATTCCAAAAATTATATTTTTTTAGGAAATAACCAGTATTGCAAATCCTCCCAGAAGGTATAGGCAAATTTACATTCATAAAACAGATGTTCTGTGGTTTCAATCTGATCAGCACAAAACGAGCAGCAGTTCACATCAAATCCGAATCGACATCTTAAAAATTCTCTAGAAGGGTACACTCCATTAAAAATTTTAAAATGCACTTCCTTTGCTTTTGGTGCAACTGGAAGTTTAAGAAATTTGGTTCTTAACATTTTACAGTTTTTCTCGATTGTTCACACACATTTTCTGAAAGCATGCCTCATATTCTCAGAACTCTACACACAATTCCAAAAAACACACACACAATGGGCAAAACTCCTCAATGCTCCTGCAAAATTAAACTTTACATTCAAAATAATGTCATTTCTTCTCCAAAGGGTATTTTGTTTTCAAATGACACACACACAAACCATCATATCAATAGACATTTATAAGAACCAGTTGAACACTGAAAACACTTCTCCATTCATAACTTCAAATTCATGACTTAGGCCTTTTTTTTGGTTCAGTGTTACACTTGCTACAGACCGTACATAAGTGTGTTGTAAAAGAATTTGAGAATATTGTACTTATACTCAAAACACAAATACACGGTAACAAATACATTTTATTTTTCCCACAAAAACAATGTACACCGTGTACAGCCCATTCCAAACCAACACAAAGTTTCACATACAGTGGTCTACATACAAAACAGAAGAATTTACTGTATACAGTTACATAAAATAATACCGTAAAAAAAACAAAAACAAAAAAAAAAAAACTATGCTGCATCCTCTCTTCTGTTTCGGTCTGGCCACAGCACCTCATCCACGTCACAAGCAATGTTTTCCTTGGCCAAGCAGCGGGGGAAATATCGCCTAGCATGGCGATTCCAGCCATGAAAAGCATCAGCTGCTATATCTCCACATGAGTCTTCCATAGCTTGGAGAAAAGGTATACGCGTTTGTGGATTTCTGTCATATACTTTCCATCTCCAGGCAGAAAAAAATTCCTCAATAGGATTGAGGAATGGAGAATATGGAGGGAGATAAAGGACTAAAAAGCGTGGGTGGGCAGTGAACCAGTTATGAACCAGAGCAGCCCTGTGGAAACTTACATTGTCCCAAATGACAACATACCTGAGCTGCTCTGGGCCATCTACCTGATCTGGTGGAATGAGTGTGTTGTGTAGGGTGTCCAGGAACGTGATCAGATGGGCAGTGTTGTAGGGGCCAAGGGTAGCATGGTGATGGATGACGCCTTGGTGGGTAATCGCTGCACACATTGTGATGTTCCCTCCGCGCTGGCCAGGGACTTCAACAATGGCACGCTGGCCAATGATATTCCTTCCCCTCCTTCGTCTTTTTGTGAGGTTGAATCCAACCTCATCAATGAAGATGAACTGGTGCTCCACTGCAGCCACCTCTAGCTCGAGGACTCTCTGTAACACACATGACAATATCAGAAATAGACATGGAGTGGTCACTATTGTGGAGCACAATCATTATGATTACAATACTGAAATATGTATAATTTATACAGTGTTGAGAGTATGCATCAATTGTGGGATTGTATAGGACTCACTTGCACATAGTTATGTCGCAATTCTTTGACTCTTTCTGAATTGCGTTCAAATGGCACCCTGTAGACCTGCTTCATCCTCAGATTATTTCTGCGCAAGACACGGTCCAGTGTTGATAAGCTTACCCTATCAATATTTTGAAACATCTCATTGTTTTCTAGGATTTTTCTTTGTATTTGCCGTAAGGTTATGGCGTTATTTTCTAGGACCATGTTGATTATTTCAGTTTCCTGTTCAGGAGACAGAAGACGTTCCCGACCACCTCGTGTTGGTAATCTTTCAGTTCTGCCAAACAAATAGTAAAATACTGTAAATACAAAGTAGGAATACATTTCCCAAATACTTGAAACATACTTTATTTTTACAGTCCTACAGAACAGTCCACAGGCAATACTGTACTACTGTACTCACTGAGTACTGTATTGATATGTAGTATTGCAATTTTCTAGTGAGAGTATTTCTTACCTATTCTCATTTCGGAAAGTCCGGATGATGGATGCTACAGTGTACCTGCTCAAATTTGGCTGTACTCTTTGCCCAGCTTCCCTCATTGTTAGACCATGGTTGACCACATGATCAACCAAAGTGGCTCGGATCTCATCAGAGATTACGGTCCTTGGCCTTCCTCGTCCTCGTCCTCGTCCTCGTCCTCGTCCTCTTACTCTCACTCCTCTGGCTCTGCCTCTGTTTCCAATGTTGGCATCCATTGCTCCAAAACAGAAGAGCACACCTGTTGCCCTTTTATGCTAAAGCTCTGATTGCTAATTGTAAAACTGTGTGATGGGTGTTTGCCCATGTGATGAGTCAGTGTTCATATTTGAATGTCAGTGTGTTTCTTGTGAAAACAAGAGATTTTCTGCATGAAAATTGTGCCAAATGCAGAGAAATTGTGTGTAGTGTTTTAAAAAAAAAGTGTGTTTTAGAACAGCAATTTGAGTGTAAAGCAGGAATTGTGCTTGTAGTTCAGCAGAATTGGTTAAGGGGGTTGGTGCATGAGTTACATGTTGTGGTCATTGTCTCTGAAGTACCAGTAATTGTGTGTAAACAATTGAGAAAAACTGTAAACCAGAATCGGACCCGAACGGACCACAGTGTTTGTGTCACTTCCTGTTCAGCCTGAAGGCTGCTGGAGTCAGCTGGAAAACTGTCCGACTTGAGAGCGGACTTTTGTCCCCGCCCCCCGCTGCTGCCGCCTGCTCTCGTCTACTTTACAGGCGAGGCGCAGTTCATCTCGAACGAGCCTATTAGTTGCATGCAGTATGGACGCCACTGTAAAGCTACTCAAGATGGGCTTCTCTCATTGGTCAATCCGCGGTTGATCACATGATGAATAAGTGTGGCCATGATCTCATCAGAGATGGCTCTCCTTCTTCCTCTTCTTCCCTCCTCCTCCTCCTCCACATTGTTGTCCCCTGTCTCTTCCTCCTACTCCCCTTGCTCTCTGTCTATTGTTGGCATCCACTGTTCAAAACAGGTAATCTGACCTTTGACCTATGTATAGGCCTATACTAAAGCAATGATTGGTTAGTGTTCAGTTATGACATAATGTGTTTGCAAATGTGAGGAGTGTGTGTATGCCCTGGTAAATAAGTGTAGCATTTTGATTGGTTGTGTTTAGAAATGGATAGCAAGTCACTTCTTGTTAGATTTTTGTGTCTTAGGTAGAGAATTGTGTGTAATGTTTTGAAAAAAGTGTTTTATGCAATTGAAAACTGAGTGAAAGACTGAGAAATAGCTTGTGGTTTTGGAGATTTGCTGTGTAATTTTGCACTTTGAGTGAGAGGTTTTAAAAATCGTGTGACATGAAAAGTTTAAAGTGATTTGGAATGAAAAAAATTAAAAATCAATTGCTGACATTAGGAGAAACTCATAAGAGGTAAAAACAGGAGGGTATACATCAAAAGGGCAACACATTGGTGGTAGAAAGGTTTAAGTTGGAAAAAACTGTAATGGACAAAGCATCCGGTTCAAATGCGGAAGTGCCTTCAACCTGCATTCTATCTGCATTCCAGCAGGGGGCGACACGTGCGGTTGCAAAAGGAGGTCGGTTTCTGTAGAAGTCTATGAGAAAGTGACCCACTTCTCACTTGATTTATTACCTCACTAAACATTTTCATAATTAGTTTATGGTCTCAATCGCTAGTTTTAAGTCTTCTTCAACACAGAATGATGTTAATTTTTTGAATTATGGTCTTGTTGATTTTAAAATCGGTGATAAAGCAGGGGGTGTTTTAGGGCGTGGCTATGATGTGATTGCCAGTGAAAGTGTGTAACGTAACGTGGCTCCTCCCTCACTCTTCCCTCTCGTCTAAAATCGTCACATCCGCAACCAGGATGGCTGCACCCGTAACGGCAAACTCGCGCAAACTCGACGACTCATAGCAGATCTCCACAAACCAATGGGTGACGTCACACATGCTCTGTCCATTAATATTAACAGTCTGTTGTTAACCCATATTCAAGGTCTGACATGTCAGGACATACAAATCCAGTTCCATGCAAATGGATAAGCTAGAGCTACAACGAGCCATTAACCCATAAACATTTCCCTCAGCACCAAATGCCTGAGTTACAGAGTTTAGCATGCAAATACAGCAATTTCTCCATAAGAAAGCATTTATTAACTGAAGAGGTCATGCAGTAATTTTGCTGTATATGCTTATTTAATGTCTCCTGTGTCTAGACTCCATAGAGGTATATGGTATCCGTGCCACAGAGGAAGCAGGCACAAATGATAGTAAAAATGGTAATGAAAAAGTAATGACCTTATTGGCCTCGGCCTACATATTCAATCATTGACCCAAATTTATGTCCAACGTACAAGTTCATTTAGGGGGAGTGTAAGTAGATTAAATTACATTCCTGAGAGTCATTAGACTGGGTAAACCCAGCCCGATCTGCCGGCGATTTGATTTCGCCTTGCAGCTCAGGCTGGAAATCTGTACATTTATCTACCGCTGCTTCCGTTACAATTTTGTGGGGACCAATCACAAACTGGTTAATCCACCTGGCGTGCTACTGGCGGGTTTAACACGATGATGATAGAGAAGTGACCAAGCAGCTTCTTGTTTACATTCAACCAAAGCCCGAAGTCATGCCCTTCTACTTCCGGCCAATGGGACCTATCTTTCGATAGAGGGTCAATGAAGAGATAATAATTATTTTAAGATAATTTTTCAACCGAAGAAAGTCTCAGTTTATTGTTAAACTGTTGAAGTATAAGACTGTGAAAATACGTAACTAGACAGTCTACACACTTCATGGATGACGTCTCGCTGAAGCTACGATGTCTCTGTGTATCGTACCGGGGATGTAACGTTACTCTAATGAGCAGAGGATTTTGCTTGTTCTTTTGCTTATCTGCTGAAAACACTTCACTGGATAAAACACAGCAGTTAAAATAACGTTACATGTGTTGTGGAACAGAGCTAAGCTAGCTAGCTAGCCATGAGGTTCCCCGGAAGGGGTGTGAAGTCCCGCCCTTTTACTTCCAGTCCATGGGACCTTAATTCGGAAAAAATATGAACAATAGTCAATGGAGAGATAATAATAATTTTTTGATCCCGTTTGAATTGAGCCATGGATTACAAATATGATGTTCATCAATTTAAAATATTATTTTTCAACCGAAGAAAGTCTTAGTTTGTTGTTAAACTGTTGAAGTATAAGACGTGTGAAAATACGTAATTACCACGACTACACACTTCATTGATGACGTCTCGCTGAAGCTACGATGTCTCTGTTGCTGCGTTCATGCCACCTCGGAATAACAGGCACCGCCCCCCTGGTTACGTTGTTTTTCTGACTGGCAGCGTTCACATGGTCGGGATGCATGTTCTTCTTCTTCTAGGTATATTGGCGTTTGGCATAACAACTTTTGGCATGACTGCCACCGACGGCTGGCCGTAGCCGAGAGCATCAGGTGTGTGAAAACATGGAGGCCACAATAACAGAAGATTCTCTGCTGTTTTCTTATGCGAGCATCCAAACAGCACATTGCCAGGTGTTTGTTTGTGTTATCTGCAGGACAACGAACAGGAAAAGACACGGATAATGTGTTGTTTTTTTATACATAGGCCTATTTATGAATAATTTTAAAGATATTATGTCTGTGTATGTTTCTTGGCAGAGGCATTTGTCCACAATAAACAGTTTATTATCATTGAAATATGTTCAGTGAACCAAAGTCGCCTCCATCAAACGTCACCAACTGGGAAACTCGGGTATCAAAATCCAGCCCGAGTTTCCCACCTCTGATTCCCACAGGACGTTACGTGAATGGTGACGTTTTCACTCGGAAAAACGTTTTTCCGATGTCCATGAACGCACGGTGTGTATCGTACCGGGGATGTAACGTTACTCAAATGAGCAGAAGATCTCGCTTGTTCTTTTGCTTATCTGCTGGAAACCCTTCACTGGATAAAACCCATTAGTTAAAATAACGTTACATGTGTTGTGGAACAGAGCTAAGCTGAGCGAGTAAGCCAAGCATCAAGCTAGGTGAGGTAGCTAGTGTGAGATGGGAGATGTAGTTCACTGAGCGGTTTCACACAAAACTAAGTGGTACTATGACAAACCTACGGCTAACTGAGACTTTCTTCGGTTGAAAAATTATCTTTTAAATTGAAAAACATCATATTTTTAATCCATGGCTCAATTCAAACGGGATCAAAAAATAATTTGCCTCTCCCCGTTCACTACCGTTTATATTTTTTCCAAGTTTACGTCCCATGAGGTCCACCGGAAGTGGCCTGACTTCGGCTCTCTATTAGAAATACTTTGATTCAACATAGTGGCCACCGAAGCGCAGCAACCCATTGATGCCGCTGTCGATGCTACGCCACCTACGTCATCATCATCGTTGGTCTGATTGGTTGAAGGACTATCCAATTGCGTACAGAGTCATTTGAACCATGCCCGTTGATCACGCCTCTTGTGCAGAGAAAATACAGAGCAGACTCACCAGACTAATGTTCAATCTTAAAAGTTGGTCTTTGGTCTGGTGATAGCCGGACTAGAGAGTCATTTCACCTTCAATTAAACAGATTATTACTATTTGTTCAACGCTTCTAATAAGATAGTAGGCAACTTCTGGGCTCTATGACGCTATGATTAAATAAGTTGATTTCTTGACCTCACTGTTTTTTCTCATGACATAATTACAATGCCTCAGTGGCCATGAGGAGATTAGGAGCACCCTGCAAGGCTGCAGACTGAAGTAAATGCCAATCAGAGGTAAACAAAATGTTCCTTGAGATTTACACCAGAGAAAAAAAGAATTTTGTTTGTATTCTTTGATTTTGTTCCCTCTCATTTCAAAGTTCAAGGTCTTTATTTATCATAACAATTACAGGGAAGCAGTCATTGGCAATGGACATCTTAGGTCTCAGGCTCCCTCCAACAATGTTAATAAAATAGATATGAGAAAGAAAAGGAAGATCACTTCAGATCACTTCATGATGTGAGCCCTATTTCAATTAAAATCTTACTTAATTGCTTTTGGATAACTGGGCCTGTACTTATCAAACTGCTAAACGTGACATTTTGGACCTAAGTAAAAGACAATAGTAAAAATCATGTACTGTTATTTTTAACTCACAAACTCAAAACTAAAAGCTATGATAAATACATAAATGCTCTTAAATTGAAGAAAGTTCAACCGGTCTCTTACTAGAATTGTTAGATCATGAGATCCAAAATAATTTAGTTTTATAAACTCCCCGACAAAGAATGTATTTCTGTGTTAACTTTTTTCATCTTATAGAAAAACAAACAGAAGTAAACTCTAGTTTAGAATTTTAAAGGTCCCATATTGTAAAAAGTGAGAAACTATGTCTTTTCTGATTATAAAGGAGGTCTAGGTGCTATATAAGAACTGAGAAAGTAAATGTGCCTTTAAAAGAGTCGTCAGGACTTCCGTACGGTTGTTATGTAACAGCTATATTATATATAGGTTAGTCTCGCTTTGCCAGACCTTTTTCTACTGTGGCGCTGCGGAGGAGGGTCTGGCTAGTCCACATAGCATTCCGGGATGGGAGAAAAACATGCTCTGGTTATTGGCATTTCTTTAAACCAATCACGATCGTCTTGGGCGGTGCTAGGCACCGAGAAAAGCTGCGGTGCCCCTGCAAAATAGCCTCGGGAAGGAACTTGTTTTGGTGGAACACGTGTATGTTTAAAAGTTGTAGTCGTGCAAAAGAAAACTCAGATTAGACAAAGAGTCAAGCTAGCTGTCTGGATTTACCCTGCAGAGATCTGAGAAAAGGTTAACCATAGTCCTCATAAATCGACCAGAGTTTAAAATGCCAACACAAAGGAAGCCCAAGGCAACGGATATCCGGCCTAAATGAGGCAACGGAGCAATCCCAGAAGTGGAACGTCAAGGATATAGACTATATGTAGCCTAGGTAGAAAGTGCTGCTACAGTGTCGTTACAGTCATTCCCGGCTGCAGTGATGGCGCAGAGACGCCAAGAGCGCAGATGACCATGCAGATCTTAAAAACACAGGCACTAAAACGCAGTGTTTCAGACAGAGGTTGAATACAGATATATTCAGTCAGACAGTATGAGAAAAATAATGTTTTTTTTAAACATTAAAACGTGTAAACATGTTCTAGTTGAAAGCCAAAATACAAGTATGAACCTAAAAATGAGCATGATATGGGACCTTTAACTCTCATTTTACTTAGCTCAATATTTAAGCTTCAGATTGCTTTAAACTTTACTTTTATTCTAATGTGTCTGCACTTTAAAAGACAGATTTCAAAATGTTTGACTGCTTCAGGCAACTGTCGCGCTGAGCTTATTGTCTGTGAAAATATTATTTTTTACCTTCAGCAGGATATGGAGTGTGGAAATCCTGGAATGTGTATATAAACACTCTGGGCACAAACAAATTCATGTCCGGCTAACTGTCCAGCTACATGTCTACACATGTAAAATGTTTCTACTTTGCAAGCTTATTAAAGCTTAAGAAGAGCAGACCTTTGGCAAGCTATCTTTTACTGCCACTGTTTGTTTTTTTCACTGTAAAACTTTGGGTTCAAAGGTGGGTTTCAGCTGAGAGAGGGTCAACATTTTCTCTTACAGAAAGATTTTTATTTGTAAGAAACAAAATTATGCACAAATTAAATCCCCCTTCCAACACCGTGGATAGTGCCACTTGGCCAGCCATGCCAAAACATTGAAATATGCACTTCAATATTCAATGGAAAATAATTTCAAAATGAAATAGCACAACCTGGTTTCAACATAAAACACAGCGCTTTTAAGTTCACTTCGCAGCAAAAGTGAACCAAGGAAACACTTGTTCGTTATTATATATATAGTATTAATTCATGCTAGATGCTGATAGTGAATTAATCCATGATGACAGACCTAATTAATAATAGCTTCCCAGATAGCATGGGGACATTGATTCAATGTTGAAATTCCATCAGAATCATCATTTTTGTTTAGGTTGAATATTCAAGGCTAAATAATATTGAATCAATGTTGATAATTCTTTGTGGGGTTTTTTTCAATGTTGAAAATACAAACATTGAATCAATGTTGATTTTTGGTCAGCTGCATGTATTGCACCACTAGCAGGTGTGTTTAGGATTGCCATGTTGGTCCACTTTGTCCCTCAAGCACCAACAGAGTTTTGGCTTCTTTGTAATATCTCAAAATCTATTGGCCGGAAATATGTATGTATACAAACAGAGAGAGAGAGAGAGAGAGAGAGAGAGAGAGAGAGAGAGAGAGAGAGAGAGAGAGAGATAGAGAAAGAATAACAATATATGAATTATTGTTATGAAAATATAAATGTATGAATTGGACATTAAACTGAACTGAAAAGAGATATTTCATGGAAGATGGTCTACTCAGAGCACTGATGATGACTAAAATGCTTCAAGCCATATCTGGCACTTTCAGCCAATATACCTAGAAGAAGAAGAACACGCATCCCGACCATGCAGATCTTAAAAACACAGGCACTAAAACGCAGTGTTTCAGACAGAGGTTGAATGTTTTTTTTAAACATTAAAACGTGTAAACATGTTCTAGTTGAAAGCCAAAATACAAGTATGAACCTAAAAATGAGCATGATATGGGACATTTAACTCTCATTTCACTGGCTGCTCTCATTTCAAAGTTAAAGGTATTTATTTATTATAACAATTACAGGGAAGCAGTCATTGGCAATGAAAATCTTAGGTCTCAGGCTCCCTCCAACAATGTTAATAGAATAGGTATGCGAAAGAAAAGGAAGATCACTTCAGATCACTTCATGATGTGAGCCATATTTCAATTAAAATCTTACTTACCGTAATTGCTTTTGGATAACTGGGCCTGTACTTACCAACTCCTAAACATGACATTTTGGACCTAAGTGAAGGACAATAGTAAAAGTCCTGTACTGTTATTTTGAACTCACAAACTCAAAACTAAAAGCTATGATAAATACATAAATGCTCTTAAATGTAAGGAAGTTCAACCAGTTGGACATTACAGACATTACAGTGGGACATTACAGACATTACAGTTGGACATTACAGACATTACAGTTAGACATTACAGACATTACAGTTGGACATTACAGACAGTACAGTTGGACATTACAGTTGAACATTACAGACATTGCAGTTGGACATTACAGACATTACAATAGGAGATTACAGACATTACAGTTAGACATTACAGACATTACAGTTGGACATTACAGACATTACAGTTGGACATTACAGTTAGACATTACAGACATTACAGTTGGACATTACAGATATTACAGTTGGACATTACAGTTGGACATTACAGACTTTACAGTTGGACAATACAGACATTACAGTTGGACATTACAGTTAGACATTACAGACATTACAGTTGGACATTACAGACATTACAGTTGGACATTACAGACATTACAGTTAGACATTACAGACATTACAGTTGGACATTACAGACATTACAGTTGGACATTACAGTTAGACATTACAGACATTACAGTTGGACATTACAGACATTACAGTTGGACATAACAGACATTACAGTTGGACATTACAGATATTACAGTTGGACATTACAGTTGGACATTACAGACGTTACAGTTGGACAATACAGACATTACAGTTGGACATTACAGTTAGACATTACAGACATTACAGTTGGACATTACAGACATTACAGTTGGATATTACAGACATTACAGTTGGACATTACAGTTAGACATTACAGACATTACAGTTGGACATTACAGACATTACAGTTGGACATTACAGTTAGACATTACAGTTGAACATTACAGACATTACAGTTGGACATTACAGACATTACAGTTGGACATTACAGTTAGACATTACAGACATTACAGTTGGACATTACAGACATTACAGTTGGACATTACAGACATTACATTACAGACATTACAGTTGGACATTACAGACATTACAGTTGGACATTACAGACATTATAGTTGGACATAACAGTTAGACATTACAGACATTACAGTTGGACATTACAGACATTACAGTTGGACATTACAGACATTGCAGTTGGACATTACAGACATTACAGTTAGACATTACAGACATTACAGTTAGACATTACAGACATTACAGTTGGACATTACAGTTGGACATTACAGTTAGACATTACAGACATTACAGTTAGACATTACAGTTGGACATTACAATTAGACATTACAGACATTACAGTTGGACATTACAGTTAGACATTACAGACATTACAGTTAGACATTACAGACATTACAGTTGGACATTACAGACACTACAGTTAGACATTAAAGACATTACAGTTGGACATTACAGACATTACAGTTGGACATTACAGACATTACAGTTAGACATTACAGACATTACAGTTGGACGTTACAGACATTACAGACATTACAGTTGGACATTACAGACATTACAGTAGGACATTACAGACATTACAGTTGGACATTACAGACATTACAGTAGGACATTACAGACATTACAGTTGGACATTACAGTTGGACATTACAGACAATTCAGTTAGATATTACAGACATTACAGTTGGACATTACAGATATTACAGTTGGACATTACAGACAATACAGTTGGACATTACAGACATTACAGTTGGACATTACAATTGGACATTATAGACATTACAGTTGGACATTACAGACATTACAGTTGGACATTACAGACATTACAGTTAGACATTACAGACATTACAGTTGGACATTACAGTTGGACATTACAGACATTACAGTTGGACATTACAGTTAGACATTACAGTTGGACATTACAGACATCACAGTTGGACATTACAGACATTACAGTTGGACATTACAGACATTACAGTTGGACATTACAGACATTACAGTTGGACATTACAGTTAGACATTACAGACATTACAGTTGGACATTACAGTTAGACATTACAGACATTACAGTTAGACATTACAGACATTACAGTTGGACATTACAGACATTACATTTAGACATTTCAGACATTACAGTTGGACATTACAGTTAGACATTACAGACATTACAGTTGGACATTACAGTTAGACATTACAGACATTACAGTTAGACATTACAGACATTATAGTTGGACATTACAGACATTACATTTAGACCTTTCAGACATTACAGTTGGACATTACAGTTAGACATTACAGACATTACAGTTGGACGTTACAGACATTACAGTTGGACATTACAGTTGGACATTAAAGTTAGACATTACAGACATTACAGTTAGAAATGACATACATTACAGTTGGACATTACAGACATTACAGTTGGACATTACAGACATTACATTTAGACATTTCAGACATTACAGTTGGACATTACAGTTAGACATTACACACATTACAGTTGGACATTACAGACATTACATTTAGACATTTCAGACATTACAGTTGGACATTACAGTTAGACATTACAGACATTACAGTTGGACATTACAGACATTACATTTAGACATTTCAGACATTACAGTTGGACATTACGGTTAGACATTACAGACATTACAGTTGGACATTACAGACATTACAGTTAGACATTACAGACATTACAGTTGGACATTACAGTTGGACATTAAAGTTAGACATTACAGACATTACAGTTGGACATTACAGACATTACAGTTGGACATTACAGACATTACAGTTGGACATTACAAGACATTACATTTAGACATTTCAGACATTACAGTTGGACATTACAGCTTACAGTTGGCATTACAGATGATTACACAGTTAGACATTACAGACATTACAGACATTACAGTTAGACATTACAGACATTACAGTTGGACATTACAGTTGGACATTACAGACATTACAGTTGGACATTACAGACATTACAGTTGGACATTACAGACATTACAGTTGGACATTACAGTTAGACATTACAGACATTACAGTTGGACATTACAGACATTACAGTTGGACATTACAGACATTACATTTAGACATTTCAGACATTACAGTTGGACATTACAGTTAGACATTACAGACATTACAGTTGGACATTACAGTTGGACATTACACACATTACAGTTGGACATTACAGACATTACAGTTGGACATTACAGACATTACAGTTGGACATTACAGTTAGACATTACAGACATTACAGTTGGACATTACAGACATTACAGTTGGACATTACAGTTAGACATTACAGACATTACAGTTGGACATTAGAGACATTACAGTTAGACATTACAGACATTACAGTTGGACATTACAGACATTACATTTAGACATTTCAGACATTACAGTTGGACATTACGGTTAGACATTACAGACATTACAGTTGGACATTACACACATTACAGTTGGACATTACAGACATTACAGTTGGACATTACAGTTAGACATTACAGACATTACAGTTGTACATTACAGACATTACAGTTGGACATTACAGACATTACAGTTGGACATTACAGACATTACAGTTGGACATTACAGACATTACAGACATTACAGTTGGACATTACAGTTAGACATTACAGACATTACAGTTGGACATTACAGTTAGACATTACAGACATTACAGTTAGACATTACAGACAATACAGTTGGACATTACAGACATTACATTTAGACATTTCAGACATTACAGTTGGACATTACAGTTAGACATTACAGACATTACAGTTGGACATTACAGTTAGACATTACAGACATTACAGTTAGACATTACAGACATTACAGTTGGACATTACAGACATTACATTTAGACCTTTCAGACATCACAGTTGGACATTACAGTTAGACATTACAGACATTACAGGTGGACATTACAGACATTACAGTTAGACATTACAGACATTACAGTTGGACATTACAGTTGGACATTAAAGTTAGACATTACAGACATTACAGTTGGAAATAACAGACATTACAGTTGGACATTACAGACATTACAGTTGGACATTACAGACATTACATTTAGACATTTCAGACATTACAGTTGGACATTACAGACATTACAGTTGGACATTACAGTTGGGCATTACAGACATTACAGTTGGACATTACAGACATTACAGTTGGACATTACAGACATTACAGACATTACAGTTAGACATTACAGACATTACAGTTGGACATTACAGACATTACAGTTGGACATTACAGACATTACTGTTTGACATTACAGTTGGACATTACAGACAATACAATTAGACATTACAGACATTACAGTTGGATATTACAGACAATACAGGTGGACATTACAGACATTACAGTTGGACATTACAGACATTACAGTTGGACATTACAGTTGGACATTATAGACATTACTGTTGGACATTACAGTTAGACATTACAACCCGTTCTCATTCCAAACTCGTAAAATAAGTAAGTTTGGTCAGTGTCCTTCAGCGTGTGATGCGACGAAAAAGGCACCCTTCGGCGTATTTGTGTAACGTACTGGGGAGAGCCGCAGTTGGATGAGATTTAGCGAGTGGTATGTAATGGGAAATTGCTGCGTAAGGCTGCGTAAGGACGGTGGTTGGGGTGGCGGATGGGTAAAACACCGGACTTTCACTCAGGAGACTTGGGTTCGCGCCCCGCGTGTGGCGTTTTGTTTCCCCGTCTCCGGCGTGTGTTTCCCGGCTTTTGAGGCGTCCTTTCCCCGTTGTTTTTCTCCTAAACCCAACCTCCGCAATTCCGTTATTGTCGCGCTTCACCCGCGGTGTGTTTCCCGGCTTTTGAGGCGTCCTTTCCCCGTTGTTTTTCTCCTAAAGGGACGGCAATAGTGGCGACCAAGCACGTTTACATGAGACGCTAAAGGAGACTTTTAACGTGAAATAAGAACGAGAAAGGCCCCTGACTGAACGTCCTTATTTTACGAGTTGGGTGTGAGAATGTGTTGGACATTACAGACATTACAGTTGGACATTACAGTTAGACATTACAGACATTACAGTTAGACATTACAGACATTACAGTTAGACATTACAGTTGGACATTACAGACATTACAGTTAGACATTACAGTTGGACATTACAGACATTACATTACAGACATTACAGTTGGACATTACAGACATTACAGTTGGACATTACAGTTGGACATTACAGTTGGACATTACAGACATTACAGTTGGACATTACAGTTGGACGTTACAGACATTACAGTTGGACATTACAGACATTACAGTTGGACATTACAGACATTACAGACATTACAGTTAGACATTACAGACATTACATTTGGACATTACAAACATTACAGTTGGACATTACAGACATTACAGTTGGACATTACAGACATTACAGTTGGACGTTACAGTTAGACATTACAGACATTACAGTTTGACATTACAGTTAGACATTACAGTTGGACATTACAGGTAGACATTACAGACATTAGATATTACAGACATTACAGTTGGACATTACAGACATTACAGTTGGACTTTTGACCCAGGAGGACAACACGGTCGACGGGAGGAAAACACAAGGGTTAAGTCTTTTAAAGTGCCCATATTATGAAAAAAACACTTTTTCTGGTATTTGGGGTGTTCTTTTGTGTCTCTGGTGCTTCCACACACATACAAACTTTGAAAAAAATCCATCCATGCTGTTTTGAGTGAGATACGGTTTCTGAATGTGTCCTGCCTTCAGTCTCCTGGTGAGCTGTTCAAAATCGGCTCGGACTGTGACGTCACAATCCGAAATGAGCTGGCTAACCGCAACCGTTAGCTCGTAGCGTTAGCATTAGCATGCTAACGCTAATGCTAACACTACCATGGTACCTCGTTCTCAATAGCAAAGCACTGCTACAACACACACAAGTTCACCATAATCTACAAAAGAACTACTTACATGTGCGCCCTCATTTAGAAGTCTCCCAGCTAATCCTGCCTTGTAACTGACTGAAGTTGGAGAAACAGCCTGTCTTTTACTTCTATGGAGCTAGCTAGCTGACATGATCTACATCTGAGCTACTGAGCATGTGCGAGTGCAATCAAAGATAGTACAGAGGAAGAAGAAGAAAAGAGGTCTCACTCTGTAGTTAAAACAGAAACCAGGTGAAAAGAGGATCTACAGCAGTGAGAGAGAGCTGTGCAGTACAACAAAAATATGGTGTTTTTTGAAAATTAAACCATGTAAACCTATTCTGGTACAACCTTAAAATACAATTATGAACCTGAAAATGAGTATAATATGGGCGCTTTAACATCCCCTCTTCTAGTAAATAACAATAATCCCAAGTGTGATTATTGTCTGCCATTAAAAAAATCGAAATAGTTTCAAAACAGTATCCTGACTAAACTTTGACTTATACCAGTCTGTGATAACCCATCAACATGTTCCTGTTGATCTCAACTGTTAGTTAAAATAATTCATAATTTCAGCTTTTTTTAAGTCAGAAATTAGGTATAATTTTATATAAATTAGTTTTTTTGACCATATATTAAAAAGATAAGTGTAAAACTAGTGGTAATATGTTGGAAGGAAGTTGGCTAAGAAGATGTAACACAGAATTGGGTGATCATTTATACTTCATGCTTTACAAACTGGCAAAAGAGAACGGGTCAATTTTGACCCAGGAGGACAACACGGTCGACGGGAGGAAAACACAAGGGTTAAGTCTTTTAACATCCCCTCTTCTAGTAAATAAAAATATTTCAGATAGTCATTCACCTCCCCTCCAACAGACAAATCCCAGTAAAAAATATTCTACTTGTAGCCACCCTGTTGAAAACTGACCATGCTGACCTTCTATCTTGCTTTACAGGAGTCCCACCCCATGTCCCCAGTAGCTGCCAAGGTCTCTGACTTTTTTTAAATACAGTAATAGACTGTCTGAGGTTAAGTTAACCTCTCAATTTACCTTAATTACTTATTCCTGCATTGAAAAGTTAATCACTGTAGAAGATTCACAGAATGTGGTATCCTTTATTCAGTCGAGTGCCAAGTCTGCTTTTACTGCCTCAACCTGCCTTTTGTACTGTAAACGCAGACAGAGGGTGAATACAGGTATATTCAGTCAGACAGTATGAGAAAAATAATGTTTTTTTTAAACATTGAAACATGTAAACATGTTCTGAGAGATGGAACTCTGGAAATTGATGATGGAGATGCTCACAGAAGACGACTCCGATGATTTCAGATTATAGGCAGCTTTATTCAATATTGAACAAGATTCTCATGAGGGAGAGCACCAAGCCATGCACCGCTGCACAGACCCAAGTGTTCTCTCCCAACTTCGGATAGACCTTACAGTCTTATAGATCCTGAAACTCCCATCTGGAAACCCTTATTCATGATCTCATCCTAACACTGTAAGGGTCCCATGCTCAGGTAGACTCAAGTATCCTGTAGGCCCCCTTCAAAGGTCATAGGTGAACATTACATAAGTTGTTATTCAGATATAAGCTTTCAGAATAGATGACAACCCTGGATATCTAATCACTCAGGGCCTCTAACTTGTTATTCACAGAACTTAAACATCTGGATCAGATCCAACCTTCGCATGCATAGGGCCTCTTTGCATCACTGTGACCTTCTACCTAGATTGTAATAACACAATAGAACATATGAAATATGAAAATACATTTGAGTACATGCAGGCTTGATTATTCCACCTATCATGTTCTAGTTGAAAGCCAAAATAGTATGAACCTAAAAATGAGCATGATATGGGACCTTTAACTCTCATTTTACTTAGCTCAATATTTAAGCTTCAGATTGCTTTAAACTTTACTTTTATTCTAATGTGTCTGCACTTTAAAAGACAGATTTCAAAATGTTTGACTGCTTCAGGCAACTGTCGCACTGAGCTTATTGTCTGTGAAAATATTTTTTACCTTCAGCAGGATATGGAGTGTGGAAATCCTGGAATGTGTATATAAACACTCTGGGCACAAACAAATTAATGTCCGGCTAACTGTCCAGCTACATGTCTACACATGTAAAATGTTTCTACTTTGCAAGCTTATTAAAGCTTAAGAAGAGCAGACCTTTGGCAAGCTATCTTTTACTGCCACTGTTTGTTTTTTTCACTGTAAAACTTTGGGTTCAAAGGTGGGTTTCAGCTGAGAGAGGGTCAACATTTTCTCTTACAGAAAGATTTTTATTTGTAAGAAACAAAATTATGCACAAATTAAATCCCCCTTCCAACACCGTGGATAGTGCCACTTGGCCAGCCATGCCAAAACATTGAAATATGCACTTCAATATTCAATGGAAAATAATTTCAAAATGAAATAGCACAACCTGGTTTCAACATAAAACACAGCGCTTTTAAGTTCACTTCGCAGCAAAAGTGAACCAAGGAAACACTTGTTCGTTATAATATATATAGTATTAATTCATGCTAGATGCTGATAGTGAATTAATCCATGATGACAGACCTAATTAATAATAGCTTCCCAGATAGCATGGGGACATTGATTCAATGTTGAAATTCCATCAGAATCATCATTTTTGTTTAGGTTGAATATTCAAGGCTAAATAATATTGAATCAATGTTGATAATTCTTTGTGGGTTTTTTTTCAATGTTGAAAATACAAACATTGAATCAATGTTGATTTTTGGTCAGCTGCATGTATTGCACCACTAGCAGGTGTGTTTAGGATTGCCATGTCGGTCCACTTTGTCCCTCAAGCACCAACAGAGTTTTGGCTTCTTTGTAATATCTCAAAATCTATTGGCCGGAAATATGTATGTATACAAAGAGAGGAGAGAGCAGAGAGAGAGAGAGAGAGAGAGAGAGATAAAAGAAAAAAAAAAAAAAAAAAAAAAAAGAAGAAAGAATAACAATATATGAATTATTGTTATGAAAATATAAATGTATGAATTGGACATTAAACTGAACTGAAAAGAGATATTTCATGGAAGATGGTCTACTCAGAGCACTGATGATGACTAAAATGCTTCAAGCCATATCTGGCACTTTCAGGTGCTGCTGGGTCCATCACTGCATTAGTTAGGCTAACATTAATAGATGTACATTTGTGCACCAGCAACCTGTGTTACCAGTTAACTGCTCTCAGATCCAATCAGTCATTACTCTTTTATGGTTTGCTTCCATGTGGTGTGTCGGGCTCTCTTAAGACCCTCCCTTGTCCTTTCCTCAAATTACATAGCAAGCAGTTCGGATAGTATTGTGAGCAAAACTGGAATTCATACGTAACTGGGAATGTTACATAAGAGCACTTTAGTGTAGGTCTGAAAGTTCCAGTGATCGCAGGCAGACAAGAACCTGGCACAAGCACTCAGACAGCCAGATTACAAAGATAGAAAGAGCTGGGAGTTCAGGAGGGATTGTTTTTCAGATATTTGAGAGGATTTAGGCTGAAAAGCAGAAGAAATCAAGAGGAGAAATCAAGAGACGAAACCGATTGGTTCCTTTCCAGCAGATAAGAGAGATAATGAAGATATAACAAGTCACGAGAATGAGTAAACAGTGATCAAGCAGGAAGAGATTTGGAGACAGCTAAAGGTGTACAAATCAAATCAAGTGTGCACGTTTGACAAACGGACCAAAAGCCAGCTGAAAGAGGAGCTGCTGAAGACACGAGCTCAGGAAGAAGCACGTAGGCTACTGGCCTCGCCTGAGCCATTTTACGGACACACTTTGGCGTCTGGTTTTTGGTTTCCTCGACTAAACTTTTGACAGTATCAGTCATGTCGGAGGAAGAAAAATTGTCCTACAGCGAAGCCATTAAGAAGGCGTACGCGTCCGTAGCTCGCTTCCCTCTCATCCCAGTCAGAGGAATTCCTCTCATGAGCCTCATCGCCCAAAACTGGGACTCCATCTGGGCTTTCCGTCCGGAGCCCTCAGACCTCCTCATCGCCACCTACCCCAAAGCAGGTAGGCCTACTAGTTTAGGTCTAAGTAGGTAATCAGTTTTGGACGGGACTTTTTGTTGTTGTTGTCATTTGCATTTTTATTGAAGTTCTGTTAGTGTTCACATAGTTGGTGCCAGTGGTGAAATGTGACTTAGTAGCCTATTAGTGCAAATTTGAGTAGGTCTATTCCTTTACATTGTCTGCTACTTTAAACTCCCACTCATCCATATATCATAGGAAAATATTGTACTTTGTACTCCACTACATTTATTTGACAGTTCAGTTACCTTTTGAGATTAAGAGTTTGCATACAAAACATACCATAATCTTATAAAATATGATGCATTGTTATGGATACAACTAAAATAGTTAGAATTAGTTCCTTCTTAACAAATAACACTAAAATGCAAATAATAATAATATATATTTGAAAACACTCACATGAGACATTTTTTTCTGGATTATGAGTAACTTTATTTTTTATAGCCTACGTTTGTTGGCTACTACGTTTGTAAAGTAGTTTTTTTTTATATTTCAATGACTTTAATTAGCAATGGAGTATTTTCACAGTGTGCATTGTTACTTTTACTTAAGTAAAGGATCTTACTACTTATAAGTAGTAAGATCCTTTACTTAAGTATATATAACACTGAAATAAGGCTAGTACAACAGATCACAGAACAGGATAATGAAACTGACAAAACAAACAGAAAATCAATGAAAAAGTACATAAACTACACAAATTCAAGTAAAGCTCTAGACCAGGGGTCACCAACCTTTTTGAAACTGAGAGCTACTTCATGGGTAATGAGTCATACGAAGGGCTACCGGTTTGATACACTCTTGTACAAATGTGCTCAGTTTGCCTTTAGTTATATATGATTATTAATGATTAATGATGCCCATCTATGTGAAGACACTGATCATGTTAATGATTTCTCACAATAATTATCAACAATGACTTAACAAGGTGGGAAACAGATAATATCAATATTCAATTTTCATTTTTAGAAGAGGCCTGAGGGCTACTCATGTGGTCCACGGGCACCATGTTGGTGACCCCTGCTCTAGACCAATCCTCTTGAAGAGTGAGGGCTAAAATTCAAATTGATAAGGGGGATCAAATTCCCTAAATCCTCAAGTTTGCCCTTTATTCAGTGTGTAACAGTGTCACATAGGTGAAAAAAGATAAAATTCTAGGACTTGCTTGTTTGAGTACATTTTTTGGTTATTTTGGTGTGGGTACATGACCATGTCAGTGTTAATTTGTGTTTTTGGTACATAAGGAACCACATGGACCCAGGAGATAGTTGACCTTCTTTTTCACAACGGAGATGCCGAGGCCTGCAAACGAGCCCCAACACCCGTCCGCAGTCCTTTCCTAGAGATCTTCTCCCCGCCACCCATACCCTCAGGTGTGTATTTTGGTGGTTATGTTTGTATGTGTCTGATTGTATTTGCCAGTTTTAATTAAGTCTGTCTTCAAGTGCACTTTGTTACCACAAGTTTTTGTTAAAACATAAGATATTATTACCAAATACATCCTCCAACTAGTTCTGACTGTGCCATGTCGGACCTTACAAATCCAATTCCTGGAGGAATGTTTCTTCCGTCTTAATCGGGGTCAATAAGGCATAGGCATAGAATGCATTGTGTATAGTTCCTCAGAACAGCATCTGATGTAATGTGATCACATGGGCAGCACAAGACTTCTCAATGTAGAATAGCGTACATTAGGGGTTGGAATCTCTTGGCACCTCACGATTCGGTTTGATTCCGATTCAGAGGCCAACGATACGATTTTAAACTGATTATCGATGCAACAATTTTTTAATGTACATTTCCATGCGTGAAGTTTTAAAAATATACATATAAATCTGAGTTTGCTACTCAGAGTTTGCTAATCACTTCCTAGACAAATCAGCTAGACAACGCTTAGACTTTGACATATATTTGTCACACACAAGTTTTAATGAAATGTTTTGTCTACTGAGGTTTTTATTTTGTAGTCATTCCATGCTTAAGCCTTAAACATGCTTGTGAAAGTCACTTTCTCTCCCAGTAATCTTCCATGTCAGAGGCTCCGTCATGTTTAAAGGTGGATAATTGGCTTCTTAGAAAATGAAACATGAGCTGGTCAGATGTAATGTGATAAAATAGATGAACAGCCTATATGTGTTTTGCCTAATTATTTTATGTATGTCTTATTAGATCATGTGTATATATACAAATTTAATTTTTATTTCTCCTTTTGGCCATTTTTGTGTGTTTTTTTCCTGCACTCTTGCCTAAACTCTAAGTTGTTGTCCATTATCCCATCCTCTTTCAGTCACTCTGTATTTGTAAAATAAAATATATATATATATATATATATATATATATATATATATATATATATATATATATATATATATTTTTTTTTTTTTTTTCTTCTGATTAACTTATCTGAATTGAGCATCGAATCGTTCTAGAGAGAATCGTGATGCACTTGATTATTTTTCCCACCCCTAGTGTACATTGTAAGGAAGGAGCAAAGGATGCTCTCTTGCTTGTTTTAGGTTTCTTTGGGTCTGAGGACCTACTGGTGGGATTGACCAAGTCACAGTGGACAAAGGGCTGATGACCACTTTAACCTCATAGGAGGCGTTTAGTCTCTTTAGTAGTTAGTCTGTAGTTGTAAGTTCAATAAATCCTCATTTATAAAGTATTTTGTTCCATGGTTTGTGTGGAAAAAAAATCATTTAGTCACACAGAGGAAAAGAACAGCCGTGGCAGCCCTGAGATTACGAGGTTCAATTGATTAATTTAAGTTTTGCTTGTTTATTTAAAATGAGGGTGGCGTCCAGATTAAAGTTAAGTTTAAATGCTGTTATCTAAGATACACTAATTGTCTCTGATAGCTGAAGTTGAGTGCCATTACCCTCCTTCATCTGTGGTACAAATGAATGTGTTTATGATGAATTATTTTTAGTTTTTAGTTAACGGTATATAGTTTGGTTATTCATTAATTATTAATAATTGCTACTGTTACACTACAAATATAACAACCCTCCTTTACCAACAATGTTGCTGCAGAAAAAAACCCTACACTAAGTCCTCTTTTGTTTGAACACTATATTATTATTTATGGACTTCCCAGATATTTGTTCTAAAGTTAAAAAGTAGCTTATATGGTGCTAGTTTTAAGTCAATCTTTGTGCATTAGAGTGGAATTTACGTAACATTAGTAGAGCATGGAATCTGAGATAGTATGGAACAAATTGTTCAACTCTTTAATATGCACATATCCTTTCCCCTGAACTTTTGTTTCAGGTCTTGATCTTCTGAAGGAAATGGATCCTCCAAGAATCATCAAAACACATCTTCCTTTTCAGTTGGTGCCTCCTGGATTTTGGGAAAACAAGTGCAAGGTAAGGCTCAAACTGTCAGATTCAACTGAGAGCAAAATCCTGCAGTGAATTTTATTGCTTTACACTAAAACAATAAATGCATGTTGACTGGGTAAAAGGTTCATGATAACAATGCTCATAAATGAGATGAGAGGTTAACAATACAATGCCATACAAATAGGTTACCCATTGCCTGCATTTTTGCTGTATATCCATTTTTATATGTTTTATATGTGTGTAAAGGCTATCTACGTGGCACGCAATGCTAAAGACAACCTGGTGAGCTACTACCATTTTGACTGTATGAATATGACCCAGCCTGACCCAGGACCCTGGGAAGGCTACATACCTAAGTTCATGCGAGGAGAGTGTAAGTAGATTAAATCCCATTGTTTTACCTTTATTCAAACTGGTTGTTCCCGTTTGCACAAAGCTTCCAACCAAACTGCACCAGCCAGAAGTTCTTATGTATTTTCTTCTTATGTAACACATTTAAATGTGTAAAAGTGGTTGGTGACACCTTAGAAGAATAAATTCCTTACCTCACTGTTCCCCATGAAAAACATAGTATGCCTCAATGGCCATGACAGGATTACCAGCACTCTGCAAGGCTGCAGAGTGAAGGTAATGCCAATTAGAAGGCAAGGCAAGGCAAGGCAGCTTTATTTGTATAGCACATTTCAGCAACAGGGCAATTCAAAGTGCTTTACATAAAACATTAAAGAGCAGTTAGAAAACAATTTTAAACAATTTTAAAACATTAATAAACAAATTAAAACAAGAATAAAATTGATAGTGCAGTATAAGAATAAAAGTTACAGTGCAGTATAAGAAATTAAAGTTAATAAAATAGATTATTTAAAGAAAAGCAACATCAAAAAGATAGGTCTTTAGCTTAGATTTAAAAGAACTGAGAGTTTCAGCGGACCTGCAGGTTTCTGGGAGTTTGTTCCAGATATGTGGAGCATAAAAACTGAACGCGAAGAAAATGTTCCAAAAGAATTTCAACTGCGTATTTTTATACTTAATTTCTTCTTTGGTGCCAGCAATACACCAACTGCTACTGTACTGCCACAGATGCATTTTGATTCAAATGGTCAGGTTTTGAAGTATGTTAAACTGTTACTATCAAATATCAAATCACTCTCTATTGAGGCAATGTTATCAATGGTTTATACATTGTAACTAATAGCAAATCATTGGCTAATGCTTTACAGATTAGTTATACAAGATTAATAAGAAAATCTTTTGGGTTGCCAGATTGTCAAAAATCCCTTCAACTGGTGTTTAGCCAGCTGCAGCATGACACTTGTTTAGATTGCTTTAGCTCTGTAATTCATCAGGAGGATTGCTGCAATGAACTGTTCTATTTCATATAGGCTTCGCCCTCTAAGAGCTGTCGCTATTGGGTTAATCCCTTCGCGCATGCGCAGTCGTGAAGATTTCTTTCGCGCCCTTGTGCCTTGCACGGGATCTCTATTACGTCCGCAGTTACTGTATATCACAGTTGTGCAACCATAGAACTGCTCCCAACATCAGCATTTTTCTTCAGCCAAGGTTGGTGAAGCTGGACTCAATCCCCCGAAGACGGTTCCCTTGCCGGAGGATTACGGAGTCAACCGTGTCATCTCAGGGGAGATAGCTGCTGTGACGTCAGAACTGGCAGAGCTGCAGGCAAAGGATGCTTTTTTCCCACGTCCCTCCAGGAGAAGAGAACGACGGTTTCTATTCCCGTTACTTTCTCACACCAGAAAAGACGAGCGGATTGAGACCCTTCTCGACCTGTCTCAATTCAACCGGTGTATTATGAAGCACCCATTCCACATGCTGATAATCGGACACGTGTTGGAATGTGTATGACCACGAATGGTTCACTTCCGTGGATCTGAGAGAGGAGTACTTCCACATATTGTCCCCAAAACACAGGAAATTCCTGCGATCTTTTCCTGTACAACCAGCTGCCATTCGGCTACTCATTATCCCCCCCGCACGTTTTCCAAATGCATGGAGACGGCATTACAGCCGTTACGCAGAAAAGGGATGAAAGTCCTTTTTTATTTGGATGATTTAATCATTATGGCTCCTTCCATAGAGAGAGGGCTGCGCTCCACACAGCGGGGGTCGTGCAGCACCTACAGACACTGGGCTTTGCCATAAACTGGCAAAAGAGCTCACTGGTCCCCTCACAGACAATTATTTATCTGGGCGTGGACATAGACTCAACCACTATGAGAGCCAAACTGTCAGCGCCAAGGCTGAACGCACTGAGCTCTCTGCTGGCACGCATCACGCCACACACAACAGTATTGTCTCTGTCTGTGATGCATCTCCTGGTCGTGATGTCTGCGAGTCACGTGGTGGTTCCTCTGGATCTCCTCCACATGAGGAAGATTCAGCGATGGTTCTGTCGAATGCACCTCGACCCTATACGCCACAAGTGGCGGATGCTGACCATCCCTCCTTCCCCACAGTCGGACCTGGCATATTGGGGAAACTTCCGGACCCTTTCATCCGGGGTTCCCCTGGGCAGAGCGACGTCACATGTAACAGTGTACACTGGCACCTCACCGGCTGGGGAGGCATGTGCGAATCACAGGTGGTGGGAGGGACATGGCCAGTTTCTCCCCTCCCCCACATAAACTGCCTGAAGCTGTCCACGGTGCTGAAATTGTTAAAGCACTTCGCCCAAGTGGTAGCAGGGAGACAACTGTGGGCCCACAGACACCTTTTGTCTCTCAAAGCAGTCTACATCCACCGGGTTTTGAGCACGGCCACTTTATGGCCAAACCCTTCCTTTACACCGAAAGTTTTCATTAAATCCTTTCGGTCGAGGATGTTCTCCCTCAAGGGTTTTTCCCCCCCCCGCCTCATAGCAACGACGCGGAGGAGGCGTCTCACCGACTCTGCCCGCTACACGCCTTAATCTCAATATGTTTTACGCATGGCAGACATCAAACGAACACAGCAGTTCGTTCACTACAGAGAGCGCTCCCAAGGTGCGGCTCTTTCAAAGCAGCGGCTGCCCCACTGGCTGTGCGAGGCTATCACCCAAGCCTATAGCACGGAGGGAGCGGACCCCAAATGAGGCGCTGTTGATGTGTTTTTGCTGCAGTCCCCATCCCTCCTGCACTTGGGTGGCTGTGAAGAATGCGAGTGTTCTGCAGTTATTAGTCATGATCAGACATGGGCCTTACAATCAGTATTAGGCCAATGCATAATCATGACAGGTTTTTATCAAAATAATATATTATTTGATACATTAAACTGAGAGAGAGCAATTAGACTATGTTCTGCTTGTGGACCTTGTGTTGCAGGTGGCATTGACTACATCAGCTTCGCCCTTAACCCAATAGCGACAGCTCTTAGAGGGCGACGCCTATACGAAATAGAACGATAGTTACATATTGTAACTCCAGATTCTATGAGTATAGGCGTAGCCCTCTAAGATTCAGGCCACCTGCTTCACCAACATTGGGTGAAGAAAAATGCTAATGTTAGGAGCAGTTCTATGGTCGCGCAACTGTGATATACAGTAACTGCGGACGTAAAAGAGGCCCCGTGCAGGGCACAAGGGCGCGAAAGAAATCTTCACAACTGCGCATGTGCGAAGGGATTAACCCAATAGCGACAGCTCTTAGAGGGCTACACCTATACTCATAGAATCTGGAGTTACAATACGTAACTATCGTTAGACCACTTCCTACCTTCTGGAAAAGGGCTCCACAACACCTGGAACTAAATCTATTTATTAGCAACTTATTGACATTTGCAACTGCAGACCTTGTGGAATTGTTGTAAAAAACATTTATTGATTTATTATGACTTCATATTTCATCAATATTTTAATGTAATTTTAACAATGGACAGCATCGCTACTTGTATGTGAAAGTTGCCGTTTGTCCTGAGCCTACAGAGAATCTTCACAGAATTAGCCAACTAAGACGTCTGCAATTATAAATGTGTAAGGGTTATTGCAGCAATACATCAAGCCAGCAGTTGTAAATATTAACATGTTGTCAAAACATTGGTCCAGATCCCTGCAGCCCTGTCCCAGAAGGTAAGTGGATTAACTGTTCATCGGTGAGTCTTCTTGACGAATAAAAGAGGCAACCCAAAAATCAATGACTATAAAGATAAGTACATTTATTAACATTATTAAAACTATACAACGTATAAACCCTTAAAAAGTTGACACAAGCTATTTACTGGACTGGGAGTAATGTTACCATGAAAGATGCTCAATGAGTTCTGTTTCCACAGTGGCATGGGGCTCTTGGTATGACCATGTGAAAGGTTACTGGATGGAGAGAGAGAAGAAGAATATCCTTTACCTCTTCTACGAGGACATGAAAGAGGTACAGATAACATATGGACTCAGTATTACCAAAGCATGTCGTATGTACTCTTACCATCATATTTAATCCCCAGAATCCTCGGCGTGAAGTGGAGCGCATCATGAGGTACCTGGACTTGTCGGTCTCCGATGAGGTCATCAGCCGAATTGTGGAGCTCACGTCCTTTAAGAACATGAAGGAGAACCCGATGGCCAACTACTCCTGCATCCCAGCTCCTGTTTTTGATCAGTCAATCTCCCCCTTCATGAGAAAAGGTACATCAATCTGCTCCTAGTCTTGTCCAGAAGCAAGATATTGATCAAAATAATAAAATAAAATGAGCAGGGCAGGGCATGTATCAATTCCAAAGGTCCAGGTTTCAAAATTAGGGTGAGTGATCTGCAGTGGGTGAATACAATATCATGAACACGTTGTCTCACTACTATTAATACCTTAAGTAATGCAGTTAAATCAACAGCATGCTGTAAGCCTCACAAAGACATGACACCCTACTCTGTTATTGGATCGTGTCATATTTTGTCTTCTCCCTGTACTTCACATTATACACTATAGTGGCGCTCCCTAGAGGTTTCTGGATTTCTTGCCTTTGCTTGTTTTTTTGTTTTTTATAGACTATAATAAAAACTAAAGTTGACCGTTCCTTTGAAGCGGTGGCTCCAAACCTGTAGAACGCCCTTCCTACTGTCTTACGTTCTGCAGTCTCTGTTGAAGCTTTTAAAAAGCAGCTGAAGACGCACTTGTTTAAATTCGCTTTTGACTCATGTTTGTAACTTTTAGGTTTTAATCTTTTAAATGATTTTCATTGGTCTTTCAGTTATTTTGTCCTTGCTTATTTTCTGTTGGATCTTACTGTATTTGTACAAATGTTTATCATGTGAAGCACTTTGTGACTTTGTTTGTAAAATGTGCTATATCAAATAAACTTATTATATTATTAATAACTTTATGTTCAAAATAGCTGAAATGAATAGTCGATTAAATGATTAGTCTAAAGGAAGAAAATTAATCTGAAACTATTTTTTTAACTATTAATTGCTTTACTGTTTTTCTTTATTTTGTAGCGTAGTGTTGTGTTTCAAAATCCACTAAGTAGACAAAGAGAGGACTTAAAAGTTTAACAAGTATTTATTTAAGTAAAATCAAAAGAGCATAAACGTGTACATGGGTCCGAGTTGAGCAGGCACACAGGCTTCTCTCATCAGACTGAATTTTCTGGCTTATACATGAATTCATATATCAGTCTCTAAGAGCATTTTGATTTGTTTATTAAAAGTTGGAGGAGTACCGTGGTTTAGACTTGGCGTCCCCTGGTTGGTGCACAGACTGGTCCCAGTCTTTTGGCACACGCCCTCTTCATCAGTTGTTAGACAGACTTTAGCTATGCTGATGGTCAGAGAGAACAATGCGCCGCTGTTGCCTGTCACAGGTTGAGGAGTAACTTATTTTCATGGTCAAACTGATATCAAATTGATATTAACTTTGTTGCTGCACTCTTGTTGCTCTCTGACCACCGTCATACGGTGCTGCTTTCTGCACGTACAACAGTATCCTCTTCTTATTTTGCCTGACCAAGCTGTCACAGTGCTCTTCCACTAAACACACTAAACACACAATACTATTCAACTATAATTTGTATCCTCATAAAGCATAGCCAGCTTGACTGATTATTTTTATTTCTTACAGTAGTAATTTGACTATTGAATTTTGAAGTATTTTGGACTGTTTTCTGATATTTCATAAACCAATCCATCAAGAAAAACTTGATTAATCAATAAGGAAAATAATCGATAGTTGCAGCCCTAATGTTCAACAATAGATGATTTTAGGGGAAGTAATTAAAGAACTTCATTTATATATCTAACATTGTTGTATTCTCTCTTTTATCCTCATTTTCTCTCTTTACAGGTGAAGTAGGGGATTGGAGAAACCATTTTACACCGGAGCAATCAAAGATGTTTGATGAAGATTATGAAAAGCAAATGAAGGAAGTCAACATA
The DNA here is from genome assembly GCF_010015445.1 of Perca fluviatilis. Taxonomy (NCBI): domain Eukaryota; kingdom Metazoa; phylum Chordata; class Actinopteri; order Perciformes; family Percidae; genus Perca; species Perca fluviatilis. The sequence continues at coordinate 16,398,847 of NC_053132.1, read as the reverse complement.
CCATTCAGGACCCTCATCTAACGGATTTTGGCTTTTCCAAACAGATGCAGTTCTGCAAACCAAAGACCGGTGTACTGACACTGTGCAGCACTATACTGTCAGAAATTTGGCACAAGCTAAATACCAAAACAAAAATGAATACAAATGAATTAGTTTGATCCTTTATGTAGAACACTGTAATCACTGCGCCGCTTTATGTGTAGATACAAATGTTATGTTTAAAGGATCAATAAAAATGTACTCCACAAAACAAGTACATGAGTTTGTAATCATCACTTTATTGCAGCTTATCACGTAAACAATATATAAGACCAAAAGTGTTGTGACTGAGTGGACATGCCCATTTTATGTCATGAGACCTCCTAACAGCCTACTGATTGCATTAAGCCTATAGAGAGCGCTGGCAGCTGGAGGCATGTGGTTTTTCTGCCCATATGAAGTCAATTTGCAACCCTACACCACACTGTACAGAGCCCAGCCAAAGCAGGGAGGCTGCACGAGACACGAGCAACAAAGACTAGAGTAAAAGTAATGAGCTGGAAAGTCAATCATATGAAAATGGACAGAGGACACAAAAACACAACAGCTGAGAATATCCAAGTTTAACAAAAAAAATCCCTTTTAATACATACTTTATTTCTGAGAATAAAATCTTAAATACTTGAATACTTTTCTGACAGGGACACTTCCCTTCATTTTAATCAAATCTCCTTCCTTATATAAAGGCTATGTTTATGTAGATTTTTTGACATGTTTTATTGTTTTTTTTTTCCTAAGTTTTCCCTGTGTTTTCAACTCTCTCTTCTATTGGTTGGCTCCCCTCTTTGGTTCCGAACTTCCTCTCTCTCTTCTCCACCTCTTTCTCTCCAACCCTTACGATCCTCTTCTTCTACATCGTTATTTAGCTTCTGTACCTGGTAAAGAGAAATGGATACATCAGAGAAGGTAAAGGATTTTTGGACAACAGTGAAAATTGAGATGACAAAACTTTTGACAAATTAAATGGAAACAACACTTAAACTATCTTGGCAGACAAACATATGATCATCACTAAGTTACAGCGTTAGAAAGCACCCCCAAAATTGAACTAACCTTACTAAGAAAGCCTGATGCAATGTATAAAATAACCTTCAACTTCAGAATAATTGTTTGTTTAACATCAAATCTAATGAAAGCAGCAAGACAACTAAGTTGGTGGAGCATAAGTCATTTTGCACTAACAGCATGACAATCCCATTTAATAATATTGTAGAAAAAGTCTGGTAACACTTTATCACAACACCCCCTTCCCCATTTATAAGCAGTATGTAAACATATAATAAATGGTTTAAACACATTATAGCAGATATAAGAGCATTTTTAGTGTTGATTAAGAAACACGAGAAATACATATTTTATTTAATTACAACTGTGTATTATTATTGTCATTCATTATCTGCTTATATACTTATATTATTTTGGTTGTTTTTCTTTCTGTGATGTATTGAATGTTGTTTTGTTTGGTGGTTGTTTTTAATGTAATTATACACGGCAATGTATAGATGCACAATTTTTGGGTGGACTCCAGGAAGAATAGCTGTGGCTATGGCCCCAGCTAATGGAGATCTCAATAAATCCAATCAAATCAAATATCCCAGCATCCTGTTAAGAGTTAAATCTGTTGATAATCAATGAACATTTTAAAAGAACTGACAACTATTGAGTTATAAACAAGTTTATAACATGTTTATATTCTGCTTATAAATCTTAATTAGGAGGGTTAAGATAAAGTGTTGTCGAAGGCTTTTGTGTGGGACGCCAACAATATCATGCTTTTTTTTATTTTTTAACAAAATTGGTATATCCTCTTACCAACAGACAGAAACAACCCAAAAAACACGCTGTACTGCTGACACCGACAGAAGACACTCAGAGGTGATTAATTGGGCATCTCATGAGCCGGTATAAACACAGAGCTCACAGGAGGACATCAGATACAGAAAGCAGCACCATGACTCAGTCATTAGTCATCGTGTCACCTTGTCAATTTGTGACAGATATTAATTTTTCATTTACGTCATTAAGTAGTAGGGAGAAGACAGAGTTCCACATCAACAGGAGTGTGATATTCTATGAAGTAGACACCACTGAGGACTAGTTTTGCATAAGAGCAGCAACATACGCAACAAAACAAAACATACACCAACATGCGCCCAAACAACAGATACACAGTGAAAACGAGCAGTTTGAGTTGTGGAATACCTGGCTTTAGTTACAGGCTAAAGGTGGTGGGTTGACTGAATTTAGTCTGGAAATCAACAAGGGTTAAGTGAGTTAATGATGAGGGAGTGATAGGATTGAATTTATGATGAATTCGTTGACAGATGAAGAGATTAAATGAGATGACAGTAACAATTAAGAATAATTACACTTAGTTAAAATATTAATGAATAAATAACCAAAAAAAGATGATTCAAGCTTCTTATAAGAGATCAGAACTGTTATTTTAGGAAATAGGGTATATATTTTTTACATGTTAGAGTGAATGTGCAAAAATGTGAGGCTACTTACACTCAATGTAGTTGCGGGCCACAAACTTCAACACCTCATCAATGAGGATGACAGGGAAGGAAAGCTTCAGGACCATCAACCACTGGTCTAGGTTCAGATGGGTCAACTTGAAGACCATCTGGGGGGGGGCAAAAGAGTGGGAGTCAGAAGTGCTGGGAAACTACAGTGGAGAGCAACTGCAACAAAAACTACATGTCACAGAGGATAATATTTCAATATAATTCCTAAAACTGGGAGATTTACATGTAAACATGATGTAACTCTTAAATCAATCTGTAGGGAGCACTGGTAGCTGACTTACGGGCAGAGGGTCAACATAGATGATCATGAAGTGCAGGGACATGGAGAGGGTCATGGCGGAGAGCAGCCAGAAGTTGCTCCATGGGGGCATGCGAATCAGAGACTGGTTCTCAGACAAGCTTGAAAAAGACAAAAAATGAATTATGGGAATGTCTGTGTTACCTGAATAAATCACTGGAGTCATCATTGAATGTATCATCATCACACATGAAGTATTACCTGTTGAGAGCGTTGCACATCTCAATGGTGACCAGCACAGACAGGGCCATGGTCATGGGAGTGCAAGCCTCAAAGATCTCACAGTCGATGCCGGCGAAGTCCTCATTTTCATCGTGGCACTGCATGAAGTGGGACTGTACAGCGGAGAGGCTAGGTTATTAAGTGTCTGCATGTGAGTGTGTGTGAAAGACAACATGGAAGGGACACAATTACTTACCAGCTGGTAGTAGGAGACACCGGGGCCAGATACATCATAGAGGAACCAATAGGCAGCACCACCAACAGTGGCACAACCGACGTATCCTGTTAGTAAAAGATAACGGTGTCAGTGTGGGCAATGTTTTTTTTCCCGCATTTAAACAATATCCAAATATCCAATAATGTCCAAATTCCTACTTACCACCAATAGCCATGTATCTGAAGAACAGCCAGCCAGAGATCAGGGGCTCCTTGGCGGAACGTGGGGGCCTGCCCATGATGTCCAGGTCAGGGGGGTTGAAGCCAAGAGCAGTTGCGGGCAGACCGTCAGTAACCAGGTTGACCCACAGCAGCTGGACGGGGATCAGGGCCTCGGGCAGACCCAGAGCGGCAGTCAGGAAGATACTAAGAGAGTGAAAAAGTAAATAATAGAATGAAAGGGAAGGCCGAGGTTAGCCAAAGACAGAGAGAAAGATGGCTGAAATGCGGCGTTTAGGTTTGGGTCGGAGTGCATGTTACGTAAGTAACTCACCAGACGACCTCACCAACGTTGGAGGAGATGAGGTAGCGGATGAACTGCTTCATGTTGTTGTAGATAGCTCTGCCCTCCTCAACAGCAGCCACAATGGAAGCAAAGTTGTCGTCAGCCAGGACCATCTCAGAGGCAGACTTGGCAACGGCAGTGCCAGAGCCCATGGCGATGCCGATCTCGGCCTTCTTCAGGGCGGGGGCATCGTTCACACCATCACCGGTCTGGGGTGGGAGGAGAGGAAGAGTAAGTTAACCTACTCTCAATCTACACACATGTACAGACAAATTAACAGACTTACTGTGAAAACGTGTATGCTGCTGATCTCTTACCATAGCAGTAATATCATCGTGACCCTGCAGGAACTCCACAATCTTGGACTTGTGGGATGGCTCCACACGGGCGAAGCAGCAAGCCCTGGTTACAGCCACAGCCTGTTCATCAAGGGGCAGATCGTCAAACTCACGTCCGGTGTAGGCCTTATCATCAACATTCTCGTCCTCTGTGAAGATGCCAATGCGACGGCAAATAGCAATAGCGGTTCCCTTGTTGTCACCTGAAATATGGAGGAGAAGTTTGGTGGAGAGTAGGACTGGGCAATATATATCAACATTATATCGATATCGTGATATGAGACTTGATATCGCCGATCTTTTATATATTAATATCACATACAGCAAGTGTTGTCTTTTCCTGGTTTTAAATTTTTTAAATAGCACTTACTCCTAAAATCCATGTTAATATGTAAACACACAAGTTATATGATAATGTTTTACAAGAGACATACATCACAGCACATTCGGTACTGATAATTCCTCCCACCCATAATACTAACCAGTGATCATAATGACACGGATTCCAGCAGCTCTGCACAGCTCAATGGAGCCACAGACCTCCTTACGAGGGGGATCCAGCATACCCACGCAGCCAACAAAGGTCAGGTCAGTCTGAGGAGAGAAGTGGGAATGGAGTCATTCGATCTACGTTTTCACATGTAGTCACAGTTGCATTCACACATCTCAATATCAAGGTGTTTAATTCTCACCTCGTAATCGGCAAACTTGGTTGAGTCCTCGAGGGCCATCTCCTCCATCTTCAGTGGGCTGTCACGGGTGGCCAGGGCCAGGCAACGCAGGGTGTCGCGGCCGCAACCCCATTCCTTGATAACAGCCATGATCTTGTCTTTGATGGCGTTGGTCAGGGGCACGCGGGTGGTGCCAACACGCACATATGCGCACCTGTCAATCACACCCTCAGGGGCACCCTGTGGAGATAACAGGGTGATTATTTTGTGTTATGTTGAATGCTGCACCTTTAAAGTGCAGGTGTCTGACCAAAGGCTGAGAGAAGGAAAAAAGAAGCAACCTGCCTTCACAAACATCTTGGCACCACCATCACCCTTAGTGGGAGTGCAGTACACGGACATAGACTTCCTGTCACGGGAGAACTCCAGGGTGACGTTCTTCTTCATGAGCTGCTTGATCACCTGTTGGATACAAGGGTTTTTGAATTAGATAAGCAGTCACCTCGCCACAGGTTGGCTTTGATTAAAAAATGTAATTCTTTGGAACAAGTAGGACTGATCCAATTTACTAATCGTTTCCAGTGGTTTGCAATTAGCTGTATCAACAATATAAATGTGTATTATCCTCAACATGTAGCAATTGGCTGGAGGAAACTTACTGAGCAGCAGGCGTTGGCTCTCTCAATCCTGGACAGGCTCTTCACGTTGCTGTTGAACACGTTCATCTTCTCAACCAGGCAGGACAGGGCGGTCTCAGTAGCCTCACCAACCTTCTCATAGATCTTCTTGGCCTGTATAAAGGGAGAGAGATGCAAAGAATTGGTTGAACTGTGGAAGATCATGAGGTTTCAGCGTAGCAAATACACTGCTTGACTTTAGGACTTTACCTCATTGTAGTCCAGAGAGGAGTCGTTGCAAAGGGCGCAGATGGTAGCCAGCTCAACAAGGCCGTCGTATGCGCTGCAGTTGGTCTTGGAACCTCCCTGGGAACTAAAAGACAAAGAGAGGATTAGAAATACATGAGAGATGGTTTATGTGCACTTTACTGTATGCCTGATACTGGATTTGAATGATGAAAACCAACTTACACCTCGCCCTCGGGGGTGTACTTGGAGCCAGAGATATCAAAAGCATCAAGGGCAACATTGTCGCCTTCAGCACTCTTAATGATGAACATCTGTGGCGGAGGAAACAAGAAGAAAGAAAGTTTTAATTGTGCGGGCCAGTTTTGTAGACAAACTGTTCATGATACAATTTCCATTTTGAGAGTGTAAAAAAAGTTTCACCCACCTTGGTCACACACATTTGGTTGGTGGTGAGGGTACCAGTCTTGTCAGAGCAGATGACGGAGGTGCAGCCCAGGGTCTCCACAGAGGGCAGGCTTCTGACAATGGCGTTCTTCTTGGCCATACGGCGGGTACCAAGAGCTAGGCAGGTGGTGATGACAGCGGGCAGACCTGAGAGACATTGGTGGAAACTGTGAGTACGTCCGATAAACAAGCAGTGGAGGAACACAAACATTAACTCCGACTGCCACTTTCTGGTTATAATAACGTGCTTCCCCTACCCTCAGGGATGGCAGCCACAGCCAGAGCAACAGCGATCTTGAAGTAGTAGACGGCACCACGGATCCATGAGCCTCCGTGGACGGGGTCATTGAAGTGGCCAATGTTGATAGCCCAGACAGCAACACAGATCAGGGAGATAACCTTGGACAGCTGCTCGCCGAACTCGTCCAGCTTGGCCTGCAGAGGAGTCTTCTCCTGCTCTGTGGCAGCCATCTGGTCACGGATCTTACCGATCTCAGTGGAGACTCCGGTGGCCACAGCAACGCCGATGGCCTTTCCGGCAGCGATGTTAGTGCCCTACAGAGGAGAGAAGCAGAAAAAGGTAAAACAAAATTTAATGGTAAGGAAATGAAATAAGGAGTAACAGGAGAAAGCTGTGAAGATAAAATATTGTTTGTAAGGCACTTACAGAGAAAAGCATGTTCTTCTTGTCCTGGTTGACAGCTCTTGGGTCTGGGACAGGGTCAGTGTGTTTGATCACACTGACGGACTCACCTGAGAGAGAAAACAGAACATTTACTCAAAACTGCCAATGGCATTAGGACAGAAAAACATGTCATTGCAGATTTAAGGTTTCTTGAAAGCTTACCAGTAAGGATGGACTGGTCAACACGCAGGGTGGTGGACTTGATGGTAACAAGCCTGATGTCAGCGGGGACTTTGTCACCAACTGTTGGAAATAATTAAAATCATTTTTTCTTTCTATTATTTCTACTAAATTGTAATAGAATGTATCAATACTTGTCTTATTTACATTAAATAATTAAAATCAAGTTATGTGACTGTGTATACTTGTAAATTATATTTGCAATAACATTCAAGTGACTGTAATAGTTGTACGTAGCACAATTTATGTCATCCATAATGACATCCATAACTGAAAAATAATTAAACAAATATCCAAAGTCTCGGTATAAGTTATTCTAAATGTAGACCCAAATGCTCAGATTGACTTTCTATACTTAATCCACAGATTTCAAAATGAGACAGATTCAAAACAGACACATAATGGGAATGAACCACACACGTGTGTGTGTGTGTGTGTGTGTGTGTGTGTGTGTGTGTGTGTGTGTGTGTGTGTGTGTGTGTGTGTGTGTTTGGGGTAGGCGCAGCCAGCTAGAGAAGCAACAGGTGTACACTGACAAATGAACAGAAGTGGGCAATGGCAGCGAGGGGAGAAGAGGTGTGGCAGGTGCTAGAGAGGGTATTTATAATTGTGATTTTGCTTTCCTTCAGTCAGCATGTTTCACAGCAGTGCTACTAACATTGCCTTAAAAAGACACATGGCTTTGCCATCAGCCTTTTCCAGACACATATAACCTGAATTTGTGTCTGTCATCCTTTCCCTTAACAGAAATTAAAGCAACTCACTGGATTTTTGTGCTATCTTTTCTCAGAGACTTTTTGACAAAATAGACTGTGACAGGGGATATTATTCCCCTGACATGAACGTTTACAGATCAGGCTGACAGATCGGCTTCCGCCTTTAAAAATGATGAACGATCTTGACATTTCTTACCAGACACCTCCACAATGTCTCCGGGGACAATTTCCCTGGCCTTGATCATCTGCACACTCTTTCTGTCAGAACGGTAAACCTTGCCCATCTCAGGCTCATACTCCTTGAGAGCCTCAATGGCATCTTCAGCATTACGCTCCTGTGGCACACACAGAAAAAAGTCAAATAAGTAAAGGGGGGTCAGCTAAAATAAAAACAGAAATACACATTGACAATTTTGAGCCACACTCTAACAATTATCATTAAATTGATGTCAATACGCCTGTTTATCCTTGCCTAAATGTAATCCATACTCCTGTTGTCCTTGGTCTGGATCTGGCAAAGTCCTCTAGTAGGCTTTGAGTCAAAGCAGATACACAACCTACTGATGACACATGAGTAGGTCAAATCTATGATCTGATCTTTGCCATTCCATTTTAAGTTACCATGTATTGTAGGTTTTCTTGTCTGTTTTTCTCTCCAAATAAATACCAACTATTATGTGGGTGCACAGATCTATGTTTACATATATAATCTAACAGAGGGAGTCTGCAGCAAGAAAGTACACGCTGGGTTCAGAGATTATATTTAAAATGACAAAATCTTCTAATAGCAGGTTGCCAAAGTCAGTTCTGTTTTCAATGAGAAAAACAGGAACAAAGCAGCTGATTTTGACATTTGGCGTGGATGTGATGCCAACAATATTCCGCAGTGACTGATGCCTGACAGCAGTGTCAATTACTTAATAGCATGCAGAAGAGCATGACTTGCATAATGTGAATCATCCATCTCCTATCTGGTGATTATATCATATGTATCTTCTTAATTTGAAGTTAGAGTGAATAATATTGTTTATTTAGGATTTACACTATGTTGTAACACCAACTCCAGTTTCCAGTTGAGCAACCACGTCTGGGTAGAAAACATGGCAGTAACTGGAGCCTGTTTACTTTCTGCCATCATTGCAATTCATATGTCTTATTGCTCAACACGCTGGGCCTCGTCACTGACCTGCCAAACTCCAACAATGGCGTTAGCGATGAGGATAAGAAGGATGACGAAGGGTTCCACAAAGGCAGTGACGGTCTCTTCACCTTCCTCAAACCAGGCCAGCACCTGAGGTCATAGTGGTAAGCAAATCAGTGTTTGTTTCTGAGCACAGAAGTGGAGACAACAGTGACAGTGGGCCATACTGCTCCTGAGAAACACTATGCAAGTGTGTCTGTACCTCTGTTTTTTAATGTACTTTAAATGGAAAATTAACATTGTTTAAACATTTGAATGAATAGATTCCTCTGAGCTTTATAACCTTGTATATATTGTGTAAAGTCTTAATAATAAGAGGGTATATTTTCAATGATTGTGAAGGCTTTCAATGGGCATTTATAGTTTTGTTTCACATAGCATATATAGTATACAATTACATGCAACAATGTTGCATTGTTCAATACCTTTTCTTCATTTACTTTGAAATTGTGTAATCCCTTCCTTTCCTTTCCAGTGTATCCAATGCCTGTTATTTTGATAATACATTTCTGTCATAATATGATTACATAATTGTTATTAATTTGATCTCAATGTCCCATAACTCCTTGGTCCTTTTGACTTCAACAATCTCTCTGTGGAGGCCCTTCGTTCCTTCCTTCAGGCCTGACCTTTCCCGAAGGATTCAGTTTCTCTCCTCAGCTTGGGGCTTTCTTAAAATAAACCCATACCCCTCAGCCCCCCTATACTTCCCTGACCCCCATCTCTCACTGGCTCCTCAATATTCGCCTTCTAAGGCCATCCTGACAGCTGGCCGAAGGGGTGAAAGCTGGGCATAGGAATTAATACACCTCCTTCAAGCCCTTGCAATCTGTCTCCCTCCTCTCAAGTTGTCATCCTCAAAAATACATGGAGGGGTGGAGGGGGATAAGAAGTTATCTGGACAAAGTGACCAGACAGAAATGATCAAGTGCAGCATGCTTGTTTACTGGAAAAGTTTGTGTGACGGGGTTATAATGTTAAATGCATTATAATGGCCTTTTATCAAGAATGTAAAAGGGGCCCAGAGATTATTGTGCCAAAAATGTAAATGTGAAAAAACACATTCTGAAGAGTGTAGTGTTTTCTTGTTAATGAGAATTGTAAAAGTATGCACCTGTTCATTCATAGATAAAAGTCAAGTGTCTGATCCCACGTGGTGTCAGTGTCTCGTGGAATTTGTTGCTACTATTATGTTTACTACAAATCCTACTGCTGTTACTTGAGTTTGAAATGAACGTGATAGGAATAACCTATTTTTAGCCTCCTATACCTGAGTTAAGAACTACTGACATGACTACAAAAAAAACTTGTTTACTTACAAAGGAGATGCAGGCAGCCAGCAGAAGGATCCTGACGAGCAAGTCCTCAAACTGCTCACTGATCAGCTCCCAGATGCTCTTTCCTGAGTGAGACAAAAATGAATAGAAATAAATGGATAATTATGACAAAATATAAATGTAATTACTGAAATAGGCAAGGGAAAGTGCATTTCGGTGCAAAGGGAAGTATTGAGAGTATATGGAGTATGGATTTAGAAGAAGAAAGAAGGTATATTTTATTAATCCCTCTTGGGGAAATTTAGTTTTTAGATCTTTGTTGCTAAATATGATGGTCAAAATGTATTATACATTGCCAGTACAATGTCATTAGCAAGTGGTAATCCCAAAGTGCTGCCTGCATGTATTATTATGGGGAGGTTCAGATTTACATGTTTTGTAAACGTGGCTGGACAATCACTTACCCTCCTCAGCGGGCAGCTCTGGAGTTGGACACAAAGGTGGGAGGAGGAAGGAGGAAGGAGGAAAAAGATTGTGGAGAGACAGAACAACAGAAAAAAAATGCATTGGTTAAAATGAATATTCAGAAAAGAAACATGGCGTTCATCAAGACACATTTTTAACAAAACTTAAAGTTATACTTCAAGATCTTTGGTTTCTCAAACACCCTAACATTCACCTTTTAAAAAAATCCCTGTTTCTTTATACCTAAAGACTTTGAGCACTGTATGGATGCCTGCAATTACAAAGCTATTGTACTGTATTTGATATTGAATCATCTTTTGACATCTAACCTAGGCCGAAGAAAACCTGACTGCAGTGGGTGTTCACCACATCAATTCCTCCATTTGTAAACAAAATAAAACATTTGGTTTAGTGACAGCTCACTAAAGTGTTCAAAGGCAACAGAAACATCACTGGGAAAACAAGAACACTTTTGAATATAACTCTGTATTACAGAGTCTTTACTGTCTATTTTGCAATTCCACTGGTTATTGATTAGCATCATATTACCGATCATTCAGCCATGAGCCATCTAAGGACCTCCCCTTTCTACCCGGCCTAAAATTATCCATCTCTTCTGTTAACGCCAGCCCCATATATCACCCAGGAAGCTTCTTGAGCCATCACCTGTCTCTCTCGCTCTCCAGCCATCTTCTTTGGCTATCTTTAAATAGCTCTTCAAAGCCCTCAAAGTCTCTGCTTCTCAATGTCTCTGCATTTCTACCAGCTGTTGCAACTCTTCTCTAAAACAGCATCACATGCAAAATCTCATCCCAGCCCGACTCAACAAGTATCTCTTAGTTAACTCCAATGGTGTTGACTCAGGAAAGCGCCTCCAGAAACTTTGTAGAATATTTTGAATGCAAACACTCTGTGAAGTGACAAGTTTCTCAATGTGGCCTAATTGCCAAACAGTGACTTTGTGAATCTTTCTTCTTTCAGTAGGCCTCCCACCCCATCCCTGATGCCCACACTCTCACCGTTGTGGCCGTACTTCTCCAGGTTCTTCTTGAACTGGTCGGGGGTGAGACCGCTGTTTTCATTCACCCCGAAGTAAGCCAGGCATTCAGCCGGCAACTTCATGTGTGAGTTCTCCATCCTTTCTGGATAGACAAGTGATTGCCCGTCTAACCGTGCCTCTCCGCGCTCTTTTACTTCTTAGTTGTTCACTGCAGTTCTTACCCTTGTTCCACCACCGTCACCTAGAAGTGTGGCACCCTTCAATTCAGGAGTACTGGACTGACAGAAAGAGCGAATAACCGCATACATATTCAGGGTTATATACCACCAAAGGGCTCAGGATTGGTGGACACCCCGCCGACACACGCCCCCAAATTCCAGCATGGGAGGGCATGATGGGGGAGCGTGGGTGGGGCTCGAGGTGGAGCAATGGGGAGGTGAGATGGTGGACTTGGACAGGAACTGAGGACAAGGCTTGGATTTGGAAAGGAGGTAATGCAGGAGAGTGGTGGTGAAGGGGCTGGGGGAGTGTGTGTGTGTGTGTGTGGGGGGGGTCACACCATGGATGAAAATGAGATCTGTTTTTGGAACATGCATGGTCAGTGGAATAAGACGAAGGGAGAAGGTGAGAGAGTGAGACAAGAGATCATCCAGAGGGGAGGAGAAGGGTGGGGGGTGCATTGAGTGACTGCTCAACTGGTTTATGCTGAGGAAGGTGGCTGAGCCAGAGAAAGAGCTAGTGAGAGACTGAAGAAGGGAGATGGTAGAGGAATAACTTTTTACATGGGAAATGTGAGTTAGACATGTAGGCACATTGACACATGGAAGTTCAAAGATCAAACCAGAAACAAGAACGTCATGCAACAGAAGTGCATCACCTACTGTCATTACCATGTACATTTACCAAAAGTTCTGCAGAGCAACTCATAATAACAGAGACACCAGACCTGAAAACAAATCTAGTTAAGTAAGATGATCAAGAAATGATCAAGTAAAGTAAGTGTGTAGTAGAGGAATGATCGCTGTGGGACAGGAATGCCAAGAGGACAGCCAGCGTGTCACACTATCGCTGTGCAGAGGAAAAGCCCCAGCCGCAGATACAGGAGGATCAAGTTTTATTTCTTTTTTTTTTATGAGAAGGGGAAGGCAGCGGGAAGATATGGAGCGGCTTAGGTAGATGCACATCAGATGATCCGGCCACAAATTACTATTCAGTGCAGCACAATGGCCTCTTGTGGTGGATTCACAGCATTGAAGAATAAGAATACACATCATTTAAAGAAAGAAAATTACATTTACATTATGTCATTAATTAATTCATCATTTTTTTATAGAAATTCTCTATGGTATCTCAGGATTTTATCACTCATTATTTGCTGTCTTTTGTTTGCCTTTCTGACAATAATATGTTAGTAACACTTCATGAAGTGAAAATTAAGTATAAAACATGTTAAGCACAAACTTGATTGATCTTGATTTACGATTTGTTTTAACAGCTGCTGGGTGGTGCAGACAGGGATTCAAGTTGCTGTTGCTAATCAATAAACTGGCATGTTTACCTGTAAGAACAGCAGTGGTCACTAATCACAAACTTTTGACAACTTTAGGGCAATTTTTGCGGCAATCTATTTATTCCTGCATTGCGTTGTTGTGCAGTGTCACAGTGACAACCAGAATCAAAGATAATTTTGTTCTTAGTGTAAACTAGGCTTTACTCTAAAATAAAATGCACCTATTTTAGTTATTGCATGACAAGTTGCTCAGTTCTCCAGTTTATTTTTGGTCAAATTGTTCCAGAAAAATGTCAACAGCTGTCAGTGTCAGCCATCTGCATCATCAATAGTGTTGTACTGTATGTTGTTGGATGATTTTATTACCTTTAAATGCCACTGTCACTTAAAATATAGATGGCACAGTCATAAAATTCAACAAATCAGATCAATAAATTGTGCTTGAGGTAAACCGAAAACAGCTATTGAGATACAGTATATATGTTCATCTACAGTGTGATGATCTATACAAGGGTCATACACAGAGCAGTATGCAATGACTTCAACAAATAACAATAAAACATGTTGGTAATGTTGTGTCGTTTGAACTAATTAAAACGTAACTTTACTGTGGTGAATAATAATAATAACGTGACCTTTCACAATGTCTTGTTTTTGCTAATTAATCTTCAAAGGGTGATACACTTATCAATTTTGCATTAGCTTTTTGTTGTATGAACCTTTTAGTTCCCAGACATGTTGCGAAAACATTTTATTCTTGTTCTGTTCTGCCAGTGTTCCTATCTCTGTTTCACCCAGCCGTTCTCCCGGCCTCAGCTGTTGTGCAGCCGTTCTGACCTCTGAGATTTGGGGACTGTGATAGGGGTCGGCCTGTCAGTGTTTCCCTCAGGGCACAGCACTGACATTTAACTCAATATCCCAGAAGGATAAGGTTTCTACCCCCGTCCCCTCCATCTTCCGCCTCAGTCTATTGCTGAAGTGTCAGTAGCCTGTGTGTGCAGCCAGGAACTACTACAGCGTAAACCCCTGCAAGTTGGGACACCCATCACCTCCAACTCCCACCGTGGCGCTAACACGCCACACCCTCGTGCCTTGCTGAGGGATCACCATGTGCCGCCTTAAGCCCCTCAAGCCCTCCCTCTTTCACTTGTGAACTCTATACATGTTCCCAGTTCTGTACTAAGTGTTAAGTTCTGTGGCGGTGCAGCTGTATGCATGGCTATCTTACGCAGCTATGTCTGTCTCTGCTGACTTGCACGGCACAAGCAAAGTGAGAGGGACGTGGTGGCATTTTTCATTTAAAGACGTGGGGCTGGGAAAGACTGACATATTTCCTAAAGAAGGTTATTGTCATTAATAGCAAATTCTGTGGGTTGCACATTGTATGCTATCCAGCTGTCATACAAGCCACAAATGTCCATTTGTGAGGGAATAACAATGTGAAGGAAACCTCATTTACAACAGCTGCTAGTCAAAACACACATTTCATTCATCTAGTCTTATGAAAAACAACTTGAAGTAATTTGTCAGCCAGCAAAATATAATTTGTATGCTTAAGTAACATATTGAAAAATAAAATAACATTTAGAAACACAAAATAACACTGTCCAACTCTACAGTCGCCAAGCAATAAATTGAGATTGCAGCAGCATCATCTTAACTGCACTTAGTCCATAAACTGCACGAGTGTTACAATCTTTAGCTTTTATGCACATGTGAAATAAAGTAGGGTACCAACAGGTTCACTGACCAACCACGTAAAATCAAATAATGTGTGGTATTGACAGTGAAGACATAATTAGTACTGGGCAATAAGGCAATGGATAAAGGAGCTACAGTGTCGGTGTTAGCTGGGTACTTGTTACAGCATTAGCTAATAGTAATAATAGAAGTGGCAGCTGAGTCTCTGAATCCAGAATTCCTTATGAGATATAAATAGAGCAGGTGACACTGTGCTGCTGGGCATGGCACCACGACAGCTTTGCAGTGTTTTTATTTCAGAATGCTGGACCTTTAGTTCAGGCTCGTAAGTATAACTTTCAACTATTGGAGGGAAAATAAGATAGGATGTTGGAAGGACACATTTGACTCCAAAGTGTCATCAGTATCCATGTGGTACATTGGGCCCAAGAGTTCTGATTGTTCACACCATTCCACACACTTAGGGCTGTACTATATAAGCCTCGGGGGAGCCGGCAGGAAAGTGAGCCTGTTGATCAATAGTGGCTTTCATTCTACTGATGGGTCGTCATTTACTTGACCAGCTCTGCATTTTTAAAGGCCGTTGTTGTAAATTTCCTGCCAGAGACATTTAATTTGGAAACTCTAGGTCTGCAGAATCAAGCACACTGCATCATGTTAGCTTTACTGGCTGAGATAAATTCAGATGTGACTTACAGCTGCCTCGAGTCAGTCAATGTACATTTCAGAGGTAATAAAAATATGTTTTTTGCTGTACAATGGGTACAAGACTCCGTTACATGTACTTTTCTGAGTACATTTTGAAAACTTTTTTTTACTCAACATTTTGAAAGAAAAATCTGTACTTGCATTTGCATACGCTTGTACATTACATTTTTATCACAAATTGACTACAGATTTGAATGTACATTCAATTCTTCACCTTTTTTAACTCATGAAGTTACTCTCTTCTCAAGTAGTGTTTTAGTAGACACTTTTGTTCTCTCACTCAAGTAATTACATTGATGAATAATTGTACATCTACTTGAGTCCTTGTTTTTAGAAAGTAAAAATATCTTAATTTGAGTGCTTTTTCTTCCCCTCTGATAAAATAATCAAGTCCTCAACTCACAGGCACTGTATACCTCACTGTCAGCCTTACAATACATTTACTGGCACAGTTCAATCTATTCAGGGGATTATATTTTCATAAGATAAAACATACTTTTAAGTTAATACTGTTCAACATCCAAGTAAGGTTTTTATTTATGTCTGCACATGAACAAAATCCTTCTGGAGTTTCATAATAGCGGTCATAAATTAAACATCTTATTACTTCACGCCAGCATAGCTCTATGAACTAGTATGTACAGTATTTGGTGCTCATCTGAAAGATGAACTCTTGTTAATATACTACATCTTCAATGTCTTGGCTATTTTGATTACTCTTATCTAACCAAGACACTATTTAGAGGTTGATTGCTATGACTGGTGGGCATGTTGCAACCACAAAAATGGATTGCACCCCATAATCTATGACCCAGTTTGACTTTCACCCTTTTCTAAAAGCAATATGAAATGAATACAGTAAACCTACACACAGCAGAAACAAGGTCACATTTGAGTCGTCGAGACTCACTGACCAACACAAAATTTGGAAACATAATCCTATAAAAATGACGCAGTCCTATAAAAATGCTGCAGTAGAATATGAATCCACATTGCAAGTGACAAATTGTGATGACCAAGGCTTAGTTTAAAGGGGTAGTATCGCTTTTATCCAAAGCGACTTACAATTAAGTTTATTACCTACAGTACAGTTGTGTTCAGAATAATAGCAGTCCAACATCACTAACCTCGTAAATCAAATTTTTTGGTAGAAGTGATATTTCTACATGGCAAATAATTTACTAGTAAGTGTTGTAGAGTCATAGAAAACCAACAGACTCAACAGTCATGACATGCATGCTGCTCATTCTGTGTAATTAGGGCCCAAGCGGCGAAAGCGGCGAAGGCCCTATTGAAACTGAAGGAATTATTGTTTCTTTCTTTGTTTCTTTCTTTCTTTGTTTCTTTCTTTCTTTCTTTTCCAGTCAAATGAATTGCCTTTTTGAGGGGCTTAACATATTCAAAAACTCACCAAATTTGGCGGTTGCATCAAGTCTGGTGAAAATTTACGTATTTTAACGGTTTCGGGAATAGGTGCACAAAAATGGCTCACTAGCGCCCCCCTTGAAAGTTAAGAAAATTGAGCCCCTGCAGTGTGTTTAACGTAGACTCACGAAACTTGGTACACATATGTAACATGTCAAGATGTACAAAAAACTTCATTAGAGCCATACCCTAAACCCAACAGGAAGTCCGCCATTTTGATTTCAAAGTTCGAAATTAGTGCGATTTTGGCCATTTCCACATGTCGTACTTTAACGAACTCCTCCTAGAGATTTCATCCGATCAACATCAAACTCGGTCTGTGCCATCTTAAGACGTTAAAGATGAAAAGTTGTTAAAAGAAAAACTTTTCGTCATAGGGCGTGGCCGTGGCGGGGCAGCCATTTTGTGCGTTTCGCTGCCGAAACAGGAAGTGGGTGTAACTCGAGTGTACGTTGTCCGATTAACGGAAACTTTTCACGATTCATAAGAGTCCAACCCTGAGGACAAATAACGGCCGATATTTACTTAAAGTCATAGCGCCCCCTAGTGGCAACAGGAAGTAGGCCTAAAAGTCAAGGTGCTATACTTTAACGAACTCCTCCTAGAGATTTCATCCGATGGACTTCAAACTTGGTCTGTACCATCCCAACACCTTAACGATGAAAAGTTATTAAAAGAAAAACTTTTTGTCAGACGGTGTGGGCGTGGCGTGGCGGCCATTTTGAGTGTTTATCGATGAACAAAGAAGTTGTTGTAACTTTAGTGTACGTTGTCGTATCTGCCCAAAATTTCTCACAATTGACAAGGGTCCAGGCCTGAGGACACCTACAGGCCAAAATTGACTTTTGGTCATAGCGCCCCCCGCTGGCATCAGGAAATCTGCCTTATATGACAAACATCATCCGATTTACATGAAACTCAGAATGTGTGGTCTACATGTGATACTGATCCGCCCCCTATAATATGACCACGCTCACTTACTCAGGCCCCGCCCCCTTTCATAACATTTGAACCGTTTAAGGTAGAGTCTTGTGTGAGGTGTCATTGAACTCAGCACAGACTTCCTTTTTAATTGGTGATGGTTTGACCCGCCCCCTAAGCTTAAGCCACGCTCCCTTTCATAACATTTGAACCATTTAAGGTTGACCCTTGTGTGAGCTATCAATGAATTCAGCAGAGACTTCGTTCTTCATTGGTGATGGTTTGGCCCACCCCCTATGCTTTAGCCACGCCCCCTTTTATAACTAATGACCCGTTTCATGTAGACCCTTGTGTGAGATATCATTGAACTCAGCACAGACTTCCTTATTCATTGGTGATGGTTTGGTCCACACCCTATGCTTAAGCCACCCCCCCCTTTCATAAAACCTTACCCATCTAAGGTAGAGTCTTGTGTGAGGTATAATTGAACTCAGCAGAGAGTTCCTTTTTAATTGGTGATGGTTTGACCCGCCCCCTATGGTTAAGCCACGCCCCCTTTCATAACTTTTGACCCGTTTAAGGTAGAGTCTTGTGAGGTATCATTGAACTCAGCACAGACTTCCTTTTTAATTGGTGATGGTTTGACCCGCCCCCTACGCTTTTGCCACGCCCCTTTTCACAGCTAATGAACCGTATGACGTAGAGTCTTGTGTGAGCGTTGAACTCTGCAGGGAGTTCCCTTTTCATTGTTGACGATTTGCGGCGTCTGAGTGCCGCACGAATGCACGGTCGCAAGGAGCGGCGTCTGCCGGTAACCCCGACGCGCGCAGAGGTGCGAGGGCCCGTCCATCGCTGCTCACAGCTTTAATTTAATCTGTAATTGAAAGGGGCATGTTCAAAATAACAGCAGTGTTGTGTTTACTTAGTGAGGTGATTGATTCTGTGAAGACACAGGCGTCAATTATTGCCCATACTTAAGGAAGGAAGGAAATGTTGTGCATGCTGGTTATAGTGCATTTCACACTGAAATACTCAGCAAAATGGGTCGTTCCAGTCATTGCTCTGAGGAACAGCGGACTTTGATTAAAAAGTTGATTGGAGAGGGGAAAACATATAGATAAGTGCAGAAAACTATAGGCTGCTCAGCCAAAATTATTTCAAATGCCTTGAAATGGCATCCAAAGCCTGAACGATGTGGGAAAAAACGGTCAACTACCATTAGAATGGATCGAAGAAGAAGGCTCAACCAATGATCAGCTCCAGGAAAACCAAAGAAGACTTTAAGTTACCTGTAAGTACTGTTATGATCAGAAGAAGGCTATGTGAAGCAAAGCTATCAGCTAGAAGCCCCCGCAAAGTCCCATTGCTGAAAAAAAGACATGTACAGAATTAGGTTGAAATTTGCCAAAGGACACATTGACTGGCCAAAGGAGAATTCTGTGGACTGATGAGAGCAAAACTGTGCTTTTTGGGTCTAGGGGCCGCAGACAGTTTGTCCGACGACCCCCATGCACTGAATTCAAGCCACAGTACTGTGAAGACAGTAAAGCATGGTGGTGCAAAACTCATGTTATGGGGATATTTCTCATACTGTGGTGTTTGGCCTATTTATCGCATACCAGGGATCATGGATCAGTTTTAATACATCGAAATACTTGAAGAGGTCATGTTGCCTTATGCTGAAGAGGAAATGCCTTTGAAATGGGTCTTTCAACAAGACAATGACCCAAAACACACCAGGAAGCGAGCAAAGTCTTGGTTCCAGATGAACAACATTGATGTTATGGAGTTGCCAGCCCAATCCCCAGACCTCAATCCCATAAGTGACATCAAAATGGTGTTTCTGAGGCAAAACCCAGTAATGCAGAGGAATTGTGGACATTCCAGTGCAATCGTCCTGGGCTGGAATACCTGTTCACAGGTGGTCGACTCCATGCAACACAGATGTGAAGCAGTTCTCAGTAATAATGGTTATGCAACTAAATATTAGTGCAGTGATTCAAAGTAAAGCAAACCCTTGAGACATTTTTCAGTTTATACAGTAAATGTTTGAGTTTGTAAAGAAAAATGCAAATGCTATTTTTTTGAACAGCCTAATATTCCTTTTTCTTCACTTTCTGTAAAGGTATAACACAAACTTGATCAATTTTGCTCATGTTTTGATTTACAATTGAATGTGCAGTGTTCCCAATGCATTGATATTATGGAATTAAAATCTATTCAAAGGATTTTGAGCATTATTCACTTTTTTAAATCACACTGCTATTATTTTGAACACAACTGTAGATGGCGGTCGGCACGCCCCCAGTTTGGAGAAGCAGACAGGAGTACCGAAACAGAAGCTAAGCAATGTAATGTTACCGCTGTGGATGGAGGCAGCAGCTAAATGTATTTTAGAAACTTCAAAAAAAGGATCACCTAAAGTAAAATCAATGTCAGTTTAGGTGTACGCTACATTTTGAATATTTTCACCACTTTACCTTGCTGTCAAACAGCCCTTTCCAATGGGGAACTGAAGCATATATTGCTCTCTTCAAAGCCACCAGACTCATTTGACAAAAAGTTATTTCATCTCGCAGGACACAGTTGTTTCTGATCTACCGCGGCCTCGATCTGTTAGTTAGTTTGTGTTTATTGTGTGACTGTTTTAAAGAGTTTGCTCTGATTCACCAAAGTCACATAATGTTAAATCCAAACCCAACCCCCCTCAGCTGTACCCTTCACCTCTCACCTCATTGGTCCTGCAAGACAAAATGATGGACGGAGTGTCTTGAAGAAGAGCATTGATGACAGGAAGACGAATGAATGCAGAAAGAGCCAGAGAAATGCCTAAGAAAGAAATGGGATCCTCTTTTGATAAATATAGAACGAGGAACGTAAGAGAGATACATAGTTTACTACGCCGCGACTATGTAGCAACAGAAGGTGAATATTACTCTTACTAAAAAAAAAATATTTTGTTTTGATACACACTTAACGGGGATGTATACAAAATGTTGGAAATACTGCAGCCAACATGGTTGTTTCTGTCGACATACATCGAGCACTTATGAAATGTTAACCTTTTTGGGAAAATGTCAAGCAATAAGCGGCAACGCGCATTGAGCTCAGGCTCGTACACGGGAGGGATAGAGTACGCAGCGGGATAGGGAGGTTCTTTGGTTCTTTCCAAGCGGGCCGCAAGACAGTGATGGGTTTTTCATTTTTATTGATCCCCAGTGGGAAAATTACAATTTACACTCTGTTAGAAATCTCTACACACAAGCCTGAAATACACACATACGTGCTCAGGACCTATTCATGCACAAATGGAGAGATGTCAGAGTGAGTGGGCTGCCAGTGCTGGCCTACTGGTTAGGGTGTCTTGCTCAAGAGTAAGTGCTTGGTGAACTGGCACCTGTCCAGCTACCAATCCACAATCTGTACTTTAGTCCGTACAGGGACTTGAACCAGCGACCCCCTGCTTCCCAACCCAACTCCCTATGCACTGAGATACTACCACCCCAAATTCATAGGATTACAGCAGCTACAGATACGTGATCTTTTTAGCTCCTTTTTCGCTCCTTTTTCAGAGCCCATACATTATTTATAGCTGTCAGGTTGTAAACACCATGTCAAACAATATATATAAAAATTGTGTATATTGGAAATGGTTAACAATCCTGCCTTTAATATTAGATTTTGGGATATTGGATGGACAAAAAGTAATTTGATGATATCAGCTTGGGCTTTAGGAGATTGTGACAGGCATTTTTCACTATTTTCTGACATGTTACAGACCAAATGATTGATCGATTGAAAAATAATTGACAGATTAATCGATAATAAAAATAATCAAATTACATGCCTAAAATAGCCTCATACATTTTCAAACCTATCTTAATACTAGAAAAAGACAGTTTACTGAAGGTTTTACTTTTTTTATTCCAGCAGGTTTTGTTTCAAAATTGTAATGAAATAAAAGCTCCTTGCAATAAATTGTCAATGTGAAAGGACACTGGATGAAACAAACAAAGTTCCATAATAAGCAGAATTTTAACAATTCAATCCTATAAACTGTTCAAACTCGGGCAACTCTTGGTACTGTGAGAACTGGTAACCAGATACACAAACAGCTATTTGCAGGGGATTAATTACAAATCCACTTCAAAATATATAGCTAGATATACGATTACAATAACAATGACTAGTAGAAATTGTAGCTCAGATTCTCGCTTTATTGGTCAACTTGATGAAAGACTACAAAACGAATTCACAAAAAATCTCTTTCAAGTAATCAAATCTGTACAAACCTAAACTGTATGTTTTTTTTTTTTACAGCTCTGGCTCATATGAATCTGAAGAGTCATATGCGCGTGTGTTGTGTGTGTGTGTGGGTGTAAGCATGCGTTTGTTCTTCTGAGACAAGGTGACATACTCCTTCCTGCTCAAGGATATCGATATGCCACGCTCAGAATGGAAAGACAGCGGATGCACGCACACACACACACACACACACACATTGCACACACCTGTGTTTGAGATTTTACAGTACAGAGGACAGGGAAAACAAAATACTTCCCCCCCTCCACAAGGACACACACGCCACCTGCTGGCAGGGGTTTGCTGTTAAATTCATTATGTCAGCACCCACTGTCTCCCAAACCCTGCTTTTTGAGTCAAAATTACTGTACAGACAGACACTGTGGTTTTTACCTTTCCACTGGAGGAGTGGTAAGAGAGAGGGGAAAGTATAAATCTCTAATACTCTCACACAAAATGTACACGTGCACACATGATTATAATGCTCCCCGGCAGACGAGATGTGTTTGTCATCTGACGCACGCACGCACGCACTCACTCAGACAATTCGTAACATTAAATGTTTTAAGAAGTACAGATAAAAAAGGAAAAAAAGCCCTGGGTATAGGTTTGATTTCTGGCTGTTTGGTGAAAGAAAGGAGAAGAGAGGTAGAGAGGGCAGGAGGGATGGGTTGGAGGTCGAGGGCAAACTACTGCTGTCATTTCTTAGCTTTCCTTGGGGGAGTGACTGGGCGACCAGAGCCCAAGCTCCCTCCAGCACCATAGAACAGCTTCTTGTCTGCAGGTTTGAGAATCTGTAAAAGGCAAAGATGATCAAATTAAGCAGAGGGCAACAACAAAAATATTGAAATGTAGGATGTGCGTTTATAAGAGTTGGTCTCTTGCTTACCTGGAACGAGCACATGAGGGTCTCATCTACGCTCATCATGGCTCCGGCATTGTCAAACTCACCGCAGTAGTTAGGGGCTGAGAACAGTGTGACCAGCTGCCTCTTTGCAAAGAACTCATATCCGTCCTCGACCACCTAAAAACAGATTTACGACAAGTTGTTTGTAAGGAGTGGGAGTAATTTTAAACATTTGCTTCTCACCTGTATACACTAAATCCGGCACAAAAACAGAACCAGATGTAATTAATTTACAGCATTATATTAACAAAAGGGCTTATTCATCATAAATGCATTGCTATCACTTGAACTGCCTACCTGGTTATCAGTAAAACTGGGCTGAAATCCAACTGTGCTGAAGTGGCCTTGGGGCTATCCAAGTACTTCAGCAGTTCCACCACATTTTTTCTCTCTCCAAATATTCACTAACAGCTGGACACGCTTGGTTGATAAAAGTGCTAGCCTTGCATCAACTACAAAAGGAGTTTATGTGAAAAACACAACACAAAAATATTGTAGAGAAAATAAAACCATAAAAAAAGACCTGGTAACCAGCCTCTTTAACATAACGGGGTAAAACTACTTTTATTGTCTGTAAAACTGCTCTGAACACATTGAGATGCTATTCCATAAAAAGACACCCGAGTTCCACACCCAACTCTTGGCAGTTTAACCACATTTACAGAAGAGGGATGACTTGCCTTTTAATTTATTCATTCACTTGATTTATTTAGCTGTACTTCTTATCATTCCTATATCTTTAACCTTAGGAACCAGGTTGTGCACTGACCTGATGGGCCCGACAAATGAGGTCCATGTCGTGTTTGTGGAGGAACTTTGTGACCACATCAGCGCCAAAGGTGAAGGAGACACCACGGTCGTTCTCACCCCAGCCCAGGACATCCTTGTCCGGGTCAGCCCACAGCAGGTCGCATAGAAGGCCCTGGTCAGGCACATCAGTGGGGCGCATGACCCTTCGCACCTGCTCCATAGACTGGAGGTCCGGGGACAGGCCTGGAGAAGTTCAATTTAGAACAGTTAAATGTCAGACAAAAACATACAGTGTCTTTTTTTGGTGTTCTGAAGTCTAGGTTTGGTTTAACTGCTTGTTTTCAGTCTAAAATTCACCAGACGCAGAAAATATAAAAACAAATTTTAATCTTGATATCAGTATCACAACCAAAACACGGCAAATGTATCCAAAAATTGCACATAAAATACATTTTCTCAAACAATAATCAGACCTGCAATCAACCTTAATCTGATTCAGAGAACTACATTTACTTTTAAAATGTAAATGCACTATTTATATAGCGCCTTTTCTAGTCTCAACGACTACTCA